>NC_136068.1:97923020-98031020 GCF_964261635.1 Lissotriton helveticus
ATCATAATGCTGCTATCCTAACTGATGGAGACTTCTATCTGCAGATTTTATTTTCTTAGAATTATCCACAGAAATCAGACTGAATCTGGAAATGTTTTGTGAGCAGTCCATGTGCGCGACGGTAGGTAGCTTCTTTCAGCTCCTCGTGGTGTCGATGGTATATCCTGCGCTGGAAATTACGTTAGCGGTGCCAATATAGGCGTCACTCAGGTGTTCTGGCATCTTTTCTTTCCGTGCCAGTTAGTGCAGATCCTGGAAGAGCTACCCATTAGTAATTTTTTGCCAATTTTGTTTTTTTGACGGTTTGTCAAAGCCTCCTGGTTTGGCAGGGATGTCCTCCAAAAAGGCTGGCTTCAAGCCCTGCGGTGCCTGTCATCAATCGATGTCAGGGACTGACCCGCACCTTGTTTGCCTGTGCTACCTGGAGCAGGACCATGACCTGAAGGCCTGTTCCGACTGCCGCGCCATGCACCCGAAGGCCTTGAGCGAGCTACCCCAAGCTCCTGGTGGCTCGACTTGTCACAATCAAGGTACCAGGATTGTTTGCAGAGCCAGAGGTCGCCGTCGCATTTAAAGTCGTTTAGCCCTTTGGGTAAGTCCCACAAAAAGAAGAACAAGAATTCGAAGCAGTCTTCAACTTCACCTCGGCCGCCGACTGTCGCTGTGCTGTCCAGGGTGGAGCCTGAGCCCTATTCTTACAACTCGGGGAGGAATGGGAGGTGGTTGCTGGACCCTGAAGAATATCAGCCTTATGATGAAGGCAATATGGACTGGTGTGAGGATTGGGGTGAAGCCAGTGGCCTGAACACTTCTCCAGATGCTGACATGCTTTCTCCCCCTACCGTGGCTACGGAGGAGGGAGAGTCCTTTGGCGCGGTGGGCGGCTAAGGTCCTTGACCGTAGTCTACCCTCAATAGCAGCCAAGGTGAACGTCTTGACAGAGGTGCTGCAACCGGGAGTGTTCCCCCTCAGAACCTTTGCTCCCATTCAACGAATCCCACATGGACATCCTACTTGGGACCTGGTCCAAGTTCAACACAAGGGCTCCTCTGAATAGGCCTCAATTCCCTGCCCTGTGGGATATTGCTACACAGATGATGTCAAGGGTTCTGGAGGAAGCCTGGACCGTACTTTCTCAGGCTGTTGCTGATGGGAAAGATGCACTGAAGTTCACAAACTGTGGACTAGACATGACCTGCTCACTGGGCAGAGCAGTTTCGCTGACGGTGGTCTTGCGGCACCATGCCTGGTTGAGAAAGACTGGCTTTTCAGTGGATGTCCAATCTACTCTTATGGACATGCCTTTTGGTGGCTCCTGTCCCTTCCGAGACCAGGTTCTGGAGCGCTTTAAGGACAGCAGGGCTACGGCCAGGTCCTTTCACGGCCACAGAAGGGGAGTACAGCCGCGTCCTTACCTGTCCAGAAACCACTGCGCGCGCACGCTTTCCAGCCTCTGCATGGCCATTAACGCAGCTCATACCGAATCAGGGGTTGGGTGGCCAGCGGTCGGGTCAGCCAACAAACCCCCCATCAGCTGCAGCCTCCAAGCCCTCCTAGTCTACCTGCTTACCATCATGGGCACCCAGTGAGTGGTAGGATTTGCTGCCTCTGTCAGTTCATAACATCGGCCGGGTGGGTTTTGCAGATTTTCCTAAAGGGCTACTCCATCCCCTTTGAGACAACTCCTTCTTCCATACCACCTACTTACAACAGCCTGGCGGAAGATCACCTTTCCTTCTCCGCCAGGATGTGATGGCTCTTTTGACCAAAGGAGCCGTAGAGAGAGTGCCAACGCCAGAAGTTGTTTGTGGTTGTTATTCCTGCTACTTACTGGTGCCCAAGAAGGACGAAAGGCTTTGTCCTGTCTTAGACCTGCGCTCTCTCAACTTCTTTCTCAAGAAGGAGATCAAACTGCTCCCTCTAGCTCAAATTCTGTCTGCTCTAGACCCAGGTGTCTGGGTGGTAGCTCCCATTTGGCATTACCAGTGTCCCTCGGGTGAAAGCCTTTTTACTCTCCATCCAGGGAAGGCTAGTGCAGGTGTTTATTGACCACACCACCGCCCTGTGGTACTGCAACAACCAGGCCGGTGTGGGGTCGTGGACTCTTTATCAGGAGGGCCTGCGTCTCCAGACATGGCTGGCTGGAATAGCAGGGCATTTCCGTGGTGGATCAACATCGCTGGGTTCTCTGAACGCCAAAGCGGCCAAACTCGGCGGAAGATACTTTGTGGATCACGAATGTCGCCTCCATCTGAAGATGGTGCAAGGTCTCCTTCAGCAGTTGGGGGAGCCTTGGTTAGATCTGTTCTCTAATGACGAGAACGTGCAATGTCAGCAGTTCTGTGCGCTGGAGTTTCCAAGGCGACTCTTGCTCAGATACTCTTCATCTCAAGTGGAGCTCAGGCTTCCTACCCGCTGTGCAAATGGAATTCTAAGGACAGGGCTTTCCCTTTTCAGGGCCCTAGTTTTCCACACCAGTGGTCCGTGTACTCCATGGCTCAGCGCTTCTAGTGTGGAAAGTCACAAAAAGTAACTGACACCAGCCCGCCTGGGTGGCGTTTATATAGGCAACGCAAACATCCTCAAGGATGCCGTGTGGCGCTGAACTTCGCCACCTACCGGCACAAATGAGTATTACTCACAAAAATGTTCCAGATCCAGTCTGATGCTTGCGGATAATTCTAGGATAAGGAATCTGCAGCTAGATAGTCTCTCCCAGAAAAGGCGTTAACAAAGGCAAGTAACTTGTTGTTTAGCGCAACATGTTTTTTAGATGCTGTAATTGTCCTTGCCCATTTTTTGTTGTTCATTACCATAACTTCAGATCTTGACCAAGTTATGGTGATGGCAACACACAAACTCAACACTTTCCCAGCACCATACATGGGCACTTTTTTTTTACAGTGCAAAACAGATTTTATATGTTTAAATGCACTTTAGTAGCAATTTTCAAACTTCTTGACAATGGATACAGATTCACATAGTTATGTCCAAATGAGAAATCGCATTGCAACTCCAGTGTTCATGGTTAGATATTCGCTTAAAGTTATCCTCCCTATGCTTGGATAATGGTCTGATTGGTATATGTGACTGTCTCAGAAATGTAGGAAAATGTATACAAAACTATAATGTGCAGGCTATGAGTGCTAGGCAGTGTGGTACAGATATGCTTATAAAATGGGTCTTAATATATTGCAGCTGGAGTGGATTGTGTGGACCCCAGTGTCAAATATTCAGGGTAGTGCAGAGTGTGCTCTTCGACTATTCTTGTGAAGCTGAATTAAGTAAAAATGTTGACTTTTCATGTTGGGACCTTTCCTAATAAGACAATAAAGCAGTGTTATTTTTGTAATGGATGCAATATGAGGTAAAGGTGTGAGTTTGTTGATTACCTATGCCGGGTGTGGCTTGTCAGCAGCAGTTCAGGTTTGGCCTGGAATCATCAGTGCTCTGATCTTTCAAGGACTCTTATCAGCACGTCCCATTGGCACACTAAGGGGAACTTTCTAAGGCTTCTCGACTCTTCATTGTGTAGTACTATGCTGTCCTCCTCTGACCAGCAAAGAATTGACACCATCCAGGAAGACACGGCCTGTGGAGTAAGCAGGGGCAGGGTAATGGGAAAAGAGGGTGGCAGCCTTCCACTTCATGGTAGATTGCTGTTTTTGCAAGTATCAAGGCCAAGTCTGGAAAATTATTTTCTGCCATGTGATTCTTTGATTAGCTGAAAAGTCCCAGTATGCAGCTCCTTCTTTTGAGTAGTTCAGCCATCCCCGTGGTGGCAGCCAGAATATTTTCCACCGTTCTAGTAATTCCCCAACCGAGGGCAATTCTATACTCTGTGTTTGCTCCCCACAGGTACAGTGTGGCATCTGGGACATTCAGGTCTAGTGTCAGGTAATGTCCTGGTGTCTGCTTGGTGTAGGCTAGGCTCTATGAAAGATAAGTTGTATATACGTGACTTTGAAAGACATTGTGTAAGTAAATTGAACTCCTAATCCAGTCTTCGTCACTACATTCTCGGCCTGATTCTCTCTCGCATTTGTTTAGAAGCCCGCTGTGTGCGTTTACACACACATATGATTATTATTTTCATTTATTTTTTTAAAGAAGAAAATTTGGCAGGCAGGATTGCAGTCAAGCAAACCCAAGCTGGAGCTTGATCAAATAGTTGCCATCTAAAATGGGGTTCCAATGTATTTGGGTGTGGCATGCGCTTATAGTGTTGAGAAGCAGAACTGGGGTGTATCTGGTTGAGTTATCGGGGTGTAAGTACATCACACGCTGGATTGAATGCAAATGTGCAGGATACCATTTCCACATAAAGGTAGATGCAAAAGACACGTTCTTTGTTTACAGTTGCTATAATTATTTGTTTTAAACATAGTAGTACTTGTAGAATTATTTTTTAATGTATAGCTGCAGTATATTCCCCAGTCAATCAGTTCATAGTCGACTAATTCAGACGCGAAACCAAGGAAAGCAACAGAAACTGGTGTTTTCAATGTTCAGAATTTATGAATCCTACATTTTGGCCTGTATGATATCTGTGACTGAAGTCTGTGAAAACTGGATTTAATGGGAATGAGCGCTTGTTAATTGGAGGCGCCTTTGAACTTTTTGAAAAAAGACAGGGCATTGGTGGCCAAGGTGGGAAGGTAAATACACCCAAAGTAGGATAATACTAGCCCTTTTGAGGCCAGCAGCGTGTACTTGTTTAGACTGCCAATGCACTCTGTGCAAATGCTTGCCCATGTCAAAATCTACTGGCTTATGGCTCTCCCTCCATACTTAAAACGAGCCTGGTATCCTGCTAAACGTGCAGCTATGTACCCTTGAGAAACAAAGAACTTACCTGCCTGTAGGTGAAACTGTACTGTGTCTGCCACAAGAACTGCTATGATCCTAGGGAGATCTGCCCAAACCTGTGTGGAGGTTGTCACAGAGATCACACAAGAACCAAGAGATCCGTACAGATCAACTTCCTTGACAAAACCAAGGACCTGAAACAAAAACCAATATAATCTGATTCTTAGAGCTACAAGTTGTGTATCGCCAAGTTGGTGAGCCTGCACCTCTCCAATAATTCCTGTAGTATTCAGGTGGTACGATCGTGCCCCTCCCTGCCTCTCGGGGAGGACCTGGAGGCCATCTGCATTCACACTTACAGCATGGGGTATGCATCTGTTGGCTCTGTGGGTGACCCAGTTTCAAGAACCATTCCAACCATCTCTCTAGCCCCTAAGGTTCCACAAATATCATTGTTTATGGTCTCGACTGAGCCCTAATCCTAAAGGCCAGTACCCAGTGGGACCTTCTAAATATTTGAGGTTCCGTGGGTGCCCCCAGCAGTGAGAATTTTTTTCGCAATGGGCACCTCTAAAGTGAGGATCCACCAGGTGCCTTCATAGTTAGTACTCACTAATTGTAACATGCACACCCATTGGAAAAAAGGTGGGTGTTTTATTTTTTTAACTCTGGTAGACAGTCTCCTGACTAGACCAAAAAGAGACTGTGGTTCTTGCTGCTAAAATTCTTTCTTTGCACTTGGTACAGGGCCAATAAGAGTTTGAGCTCTGTAAGTCAGATGTAGCACTTGCCAGATAGAGTAACATTTGAACTTGGGCAGATGCTATAGAAACCTTGCTCGGATAGCTAAGAAACTGCGAATACTTTTGGGTGGTATCTCAGTCCAGAAGGCATCTAATATTGTTTGAATTTTGTCTATTTCTTCTTTTTCCCTGCTCATTTTACTTACCTGTAAATAGATCAAATTTTCCTGTGAATTTATGGCCCTGAATGGACGTTGATGACAATAAGTGATATTTTCAGTGTCATACTTTGAGTATTTAACACCTGCTGCCATGATAGTGAGCCTTCCCTACTCACCCTCTTTCCCAGGATCAGTCAAGTGCCCCAAGGAAGTAAATCGGCTTTCTAATTTAAGTTCAGTTGTTTACTACTGGATCACCAGTAATAAACTTTACCCAGGTAAGAAGATGCTGCCCAGTAGTCACTTATTGACTCGGGGCTCCAAGAAATGCTTCACAGTGTTCGGACCTGTACAGAGAGACCTTCAACTCTTGATTCAATCAAACCTAATTTGGTCTTGTATTGTGTGGAAACTTATTCTGAAGTAGACAGACCGACAGAGGTCGCTGGGCTCAGATTGTGTAAATCTAGACCTTTTACCAATGATGTCCTGTGCTTAACCTTACCATAAGCCCAAAACTGAGCACCAGGTAAACCCCTTTAGTACTTAACCATCAGGGTGGCGCAGGTGAGCAGACCGCCCGTGGTGGAAGTGTGGGCTTAGAAACTCAGAACTCAATAAGGACATTAAAAAGAAAAAGTACTTTAAAGTTCACACAACATAATACTGTACATGATGTTTCATAAGCAGCAAACTAAATTGAGTAGTACCACTTCGGGTGTTGACGGGCGACATGTCTTAGGCTTGTTCAAATGGGCACCTGCAGATCACAAAAGATTCCAATCACCTATGGAGTCCCACCAGGATTTCATACTGTGTTGCCATCTTAAACCTTTACATGGGGCCTCTTGGCACTCTATGCACAGATAACAGCACCATGAATTCATGATTCATTAATATGCTGATGATAAACAACTGTACTTGAAAGTCTCTTGTGCTTCAGACATCCAGTGCCTTGAACACTGCCTGCACATCATTCAGACCTGGATGTCCAGTGTCTACCTGAAGCTCAACCCAACCAAGACAGACTTCTTGTTATTTGCCACAAACAAGAAACAGTATAAACCTGGCTCAAAGACCTGACACTTAATCTCTTCAAACCCCAACTTTCACTGACTGCCTGGACACTTGAAGTCACCCTGAATACCAACCTCACCGTCAAGAAGCATATTGCCAAAAAACAAAGACTGCTTAGTACCAGCACTGGCTTTTAAATGAAGTGACTTCAGAACTGTTGTTCAAGCACTCATACTCTCTCATTTGGATCGTGATAACGCCCTGGTCCATGGCCTGCCAGAATCCATTTTGGTACCCCATAATTGCATCCTACACACTGCAGCACGTCTCGCTCGGGGCCTGAAGAAATATGATTGCATCACCCCCCTCCTTGAGGAACTCCATTGGCTCCCCACACCATCTTCAAAACTAGCAACATCATGTAGAAAGCCAACATGACTAGCACACCTATTTATCTTGAACATAGGCTCGCCGTCTCTGGCAGTCCTTGGCACACCAACAGCCAGGACACCATAAGACTGCAGACTGAAAGTAAAAAAAGAAGAAAAACAAGCATTTGCAATGCAATAGGTCTCGCATTAGGAAAGTTTGAGCTATTGGTATTGTGAATGACAATTTTTTTATTTATGTGTTGGTTTTGAAAATAGCGAAATTAATAGCTTTGTTATTTACAATGCCAATAGTTCTAACTTTCGCAAATGTAACACCTTTAGCATTTGTAATGCAATATGTGTTGTATTTACGTGAGTTAGATGTATTGACATTACAAATAACAATGTATTTTTTTTTAATATAATTAATACTTACATTTTAATGGGAGAGAACCAGCGCTTCTCAGCATGGGTGTAATACTTTTAATGGGAGTGTACCTGTGCTTCTCAGCAGGGGTGCAATACTTTTAATGGGAGCGTACCAGCGCTTCTCAGTAGGGGTGCAACATTTTTAATGGGAGAGTACCAGCGCTTCTCAGCAGGGGTGCAACGCTTTTAATGGGAGAGTACAACAGCACGAGTGCAATACTTTTAATGGGATGGTTCTAAACCTTCCAGTTACTGGTGCAATACATGTATCGGCACTTCTCAGTACCAGTGCAATATGTGTACTAGCGGTTCCCAGTACTGGAATAACACTTTCAATGGGAGAGTGGCAGCACTTCAAAGTACTGGTACAATGCAAGTACCCAAGTTTTTCAATACTAGTGGAATATGTTTAATGGGAGAGAACCAGCACTTCTCAGTATTTGTACAATACTTTTAATGGGCGAAGAGCTACGGAAGTCAGACACCCCGAGAGACAAGGACAGCCTGCTACGGAAGTCAGACACCCCGAGGGACGAGGACAGCCTGGAGCTACGGAAGTGTCAAACACCCCTAGAGATGAAAACAGCCAGGAGCTACAGAAGCCAGACACCCCGAGGGATGAGGACAGCCTGGAGCCTCGGAAGTCAGACACCCCGAGGGATGAGGACAGCCTGGAGCTACGGAAGCGTCAAACACCCCTAGAGATGAAAACAGCCAGGAGCTACAGAAGCCAGACACCCCGAGGGATGAGGACAGCCTGGAGCTACGGAAGTCAGACACCCCTAGAGATGAAAACAGCCAGGAGCTACAGAAGCCAGACACCCCGAGGGATGAGGACAGCCTGGAGCTACGGAAGTCAGACACCCTGAGAGACGAAGACAGCCTAAAGCTACAGCAGTCACACACCCGAGGGACGAGGACAGATTAGAGCTTCATAAGTCAGACACCCCGAGGGACGAGGACAGCCTGGAGCTTTGGAAGTCAGACACCCCGAGGGACGAGGACAGCCTGGAGCTACAGAGGGAGGACAGAGACAGCCTGGAGCTACAGAAGTCAGACACCTGAGAGACGAGGACAGTCTGGAGCTACAGAACAGTCGGACACCCCAAGAGACGAGGGGAGCCTGGAGCTACGGAAGTCAGACACCCTGAGAGACGAGGGCAGCCTTGAGCTACAGAAGTCAGACACCTGAGAGACGAGGACAGTCTGGAGCTACGGAAGAGTAAGACACCCTAAGAGACTAGGACAACCTGGAGCTGCGGAAGTCAGACACCCCGAGAGACAACAGCCAATAGAAGGCCACGGTTTTGAGGAGTTCAAGTGCCTCTGCTCTGCGCGAGTGTGAGAACAGGGAGCGCCGCTGTGGACGCGGCCAGGAGTGACTTTGTGTCGTAAGTTAAAAAAAATAATTAATATTGTGAAGGAAGAGGCCGGTGCAGCAGGATATCCCTTTCCATAGTCCGCGACCATTGGAATGTGCCAGAAATGTGGAGAAAGATAGAATGAGAAAGAGAGAGAGAAGAAGGGTGGAAGAGAGAGATAAAGCGAGAAGTAAAGAGAAAAATAGCGCGGAAGAGAGTGAAAGAAAGAGAGTGAGTGAGAGGGAAAGAGAGAAATGGGTACGAGTATGAGAGAGGGAGATAGAACAAGAAGCATGGAGAAAGAGATAGTGAGAACAAGAGACACAAGCAATGGTAAGCAATGGCCTGACCACAATAGTTCTATGTCAACAGGCAGCTAAAAGCTGTCCGTAGGCAAAATTTAAGAAGAATAGATGTAATGCAGCTTATAGTAAGTACCAGTGGCTGATTAATTTGAGCGTTCAAACCCTCGCTGTATGCACTACCAGAATGTGCCACATAATGCAGACTCTTTTCCTCCCACTAAATTACCTCGGTACACAAACATTCCCGGAGACATCCGTCACTGTAGAACTCCCACTGCTCAACTGAGAGATTTCACAAGCTATGGAGTCCATGGTCTGCGGCATAACTATTCTACAGAAAATAATGGTAACCTAAAACCTATATTGCGGTGCATTTTTTTAAAGGTCTTTTTCTGTCTTAAACCACATGTGGGCGTCTACATCACTGCAAGCTCCGGTTCCACTCAGATCTGGAATGGAAGGATTATGTATGTGTACGAGGTTAATGTCCGTGTTCTATTCACATGGCCACAGACTACAGTAAAAAATGAGCTATCAGGGAGGGGCGAACCTGCGTTTAATACCCCTGAATATACTGCTCCTTGTACGCACCGTGAGGGGGGGAACAGGCTGCGCCAGCACACGACAACGGGGGCTCATACATTCACAAACGAGCCAGCGCTGAGGGGCGCTCAGCCAATGGCGCGCTAGCAGGGCGGAGTCCCGGAGGCGGCCGAAGGGCAGGGGCTACGATTCCTGCGCAGCCGCCGTGGTGCCCCGCCCTTGCACCGCAGCCGCCGTTCCCGCAGAACACCGCAGGTCCCGCCGGAGCAGCAGAAAGTTTGCAGGCTGGAAGTTGTCAGCCTGTCCCTGCTCAGGAGCCCCTGGCCACGTCGCCCCCGCCCGCCCATCCATCGGGGGCTGAGGACCCGGCGATTGTCCCCAACATCAGCGGTGAGGAGCATGTGTGTGTGTGTGTGCGTGCCTGCGCGCGCGTGTGTGTGTGTGTGTGTGTGTGTGTGCGCGCGCGCATGCATGCGCGAGTGTGGCTGTGTTGTGTATGTGTTATTCACTTGCTGAGAATATGGGATAGGAGATGTGCACGGCACCGGGCTGGGCGTGCGCGCCCACGAGGTGAAATCGACGAGGGCTTGCGCGTGCACATCCCCTGTCTCAGATTCCCAGAAAGTAGCCAACAATAGATACTTCGCTGGACGCAATTCTTCGCATTGCTACACCAGCTCGACCTAAAAAGCTAGCAGGCCTTTATCTATGCACCCTGAATCTGGAACAATGTTTTGGGTTGGGGGCTTGGGTGTAGTGCATCCCTTCCAGTGAACAATTGGGTGGGAAAGGACAGGGAAAACTCCTTAAGCTTCAGATGGGCCCGCTTTCTCCTCCACACCCAAAGTCTGACCCTCTGCGAAGGATCCCTGGATTACCCAAAAGTAGCCCTGCAATTTCCATTGTTGGAATATAGAAAAATACAATAGATTCCAGTGTGTCTAGCAATGTCTGACATTTGCTCCATATACATCCGCGATGCAGAAAATTCATGAATTCACTAGCAGTAGTAAGTAAGTAGTAAAAGCTTTTTTCGATTTTAGAACTAGATAAAATCATAAAAGCAACCGACATATTATACAGTTTCATCATACAAACATAAAAATAAGCTAAAATTAATATTAAACAATTGAATTGCGATTACCGAATAGAGTCTTTTATGACTACAAGTAAAAAATAAAAAGTTTGGGTACAGCCAGTTAGTTGTATGTTATCAAAACCAAGAGCAATTAAACCGTTCCGAGCTCCAAGGAAAACTATTATAATACAGTATTGAAGCTATAAATGATCATATGTACATCGAATTTTAACACAGTTTTTGAGAAACATAGCGATACGTTTGGCATTTGATACTGTTTCTAGGTGTTGTAAAACCAGAAAAGCGGGGCGGCATCTCCTTAGTCCTTGGGACAACAATATTGGCAATAACCAGCGTTTGCGTGGTAGGTCGTAGAACTTACAGAACAATACAGCATGGATGTTAGATTGTTCGGAGATACCATCGCATGGACACCGGATAATTGAGGAAGACCAGTCTTGTCTCCTCGGAAGTGTAATCAGACGAAAAAAAGTGTTAAATCTAAACCGTGTCGAAGATGGCCGTCGGGACGGTCGTGTAAGCGCCCGGCTCCGCGAGCCTTTCACTCCTGCATCGATATCCTGCCTCTTTTCCTGTGCCTGTGTTGCGGTATAACAGAGATTGAAACGCGCTGACACCGCTCGCGTTCCTCCGAAGTCTCTGCCTGCTGGTATTACGGAGATCTGGTCACGCCGATTTTCCTTTATGGTTGCCCCTGGACCCTCTGCCTGCCGCCGCCGCTGGGCGCTGCTTTACCGACGTCGGAGAGACGATCTGGGGAGGCGCTGTTGTTTGCGGTACTGCTGCCGGCTGCAGTGGGAGATGGTGTGTATCCTTCACGGATGTGGCGAGTTCCCTCAGTGCTGTAATGTATACCGGCGAGGTGGGATCCCCCTCTCGTAATTCCTCCCATTGTTCCTCTGCTGACGAGCTGAGCTGCCTCCATTTTGGGACATCCTTCCTGCCTAGGGTCGCCCTCCTCGCCTGAAGCACAACTCTGTACTACAAGCCGTGTCTCTACCGGCTCCCGGCCTTTCTCCCGGGGTCCGTGTCGCCCTTCCCTTACCACTGTGGTTTCATCGGCGATATGGTACTGGCGCTGGTTTTTCAGGACGGGGTGATGAATGCCTCCTTATCTCCCGGGGGTGCTATCCTGCCTAGTCTTGAGGGTGGTGACGGCCCGACGGCAACTACCTACGTCGCGGACAGGTTGGAACCGCAGCGGGACCTGACTTACGGCGACATCCTGGCAGCGCTCACCGGCTTGAGGGACACATGGTTGCGATGCACCCAGGAGCTGGGTTGGAAGATTGACGACGCCATTTCTGCTCCGAGGCGCCTGATGCGATCCGGCTCCCTGCTGCTTCCTATCGCTCCTGGAATGGATAGTATGTTTCTACATGCGTGCTCGATACAGCGGATGATTCCTGGCAACAACGGATTGTATCTGCCGGTTGACGGCGCTGCTGTTACATCGTCGCCCCCCACTCCGAGAATTGTGACTGTGCCGCTGCTTTCGTCCCCATTGCCTCGCTCACCGCCTTCCCGGCTGCTGACCCTCCTGGCCGCCTTTGCCTCTGAAGGCTTTTTTCTAAGGTGGTGGACTGTTTTTCATCCTGTACATGAGGGGACGATGGTATTTTTGGACACTGGACTTATTGGTCAATGGAGACTTTCCTTTCATCTTCTCCTGCTTCTTCTTGGTTGGGGGCGGCCATCTTGTCCCTTTGTTCTGCCTTCGATGAGCTCCCAGCGGTGGCCATGTTTGGTGGACTTTTGACGTTCGGGCCAGGGCTGATGGTGTTCTTCTCACTGACTTTGTCTGTTCTACGGGCGATGATTCGGACTGGGACGCTTTCTACTATGTTTGAATGCGATGTTTTCACTGTTTCTTTCCCCCACTTCAGGTTGTATTAATCTGTCCTGTTGTTGATCCTTTTTGGTGGGGTATAGGTTTCGTGCGGGCTGTGGAGTCTGGGAATAATTGGTTCTGACCCTCCTCCGGGTTTCGGTGCTCTATGGGAGTTTTAGATTGGGATGTTCCTTTCTTACTCTCATAATTTAGGTTTTTTCCTAACTCTTTCCTTTTTCTTTTTCTCTTCTTGTTCTATATTTCGGGTTTGCTGGGCGACAGACACACTGCTGGGGGGGGGGGGGTAGGCCGTAGCCTCCGCATGCGTGTAGGGTGGGGGGTGGGAGAGGGGTCTTTAGTTTACTGGTTTTAGTTTCTATGGTGCCTTGGTCTCTCTTTCTTTTGTCTTTCTTCTTTCTTCTTTTGGTCCGTGTGTCGGACTATTGCGGGCGGGTGGCGGCATGCGTTGATTCGATTGCTGCTTCTGTTACCTTAGTTACACGTACTTTGAGCCGCCGTGCCGCCTGGGGAAACTTGACTTTTGGGCTGTTGAATTGTCGGGTTGATTTGTCACTTCGGTGCTGTTATGCCTACACGGACTCTGTTTTCTTCATATATAAATTGTTTTTTTGATCTGCTAGTGAAAAGCTGACCTTTATTGTTACAACGAAATTTTTTTAAAATTAACCTTCATTGCTCCTTCGTCACGGTATCATGATGATCTAAGCTGTGGTCTTTGATGCTCGCTTGTGGTAATGATGTATTACTGTGTCGCTATATTGTATGCGCAGGTGCTTTCACAGTTTTTGTGGCCGGCCGGTTGGTTGTGGGCCCGTATTTTGTCATCTTAATGCACAATAAAGGTTTTTGGAAAAAAAAAAAAAAAAAAAATCTAAACCGTGTCAACAAATATTTTTCATAATTGGTCAAGCAATACGTTAGATATGGTTGAATACCCAGATTACATTGAATACTTAACAAGTGTCGATTTGAGGCTTTATTAGATTCTTGGGCTAAACGTAGCTCTCTTAAATGTGACCGACATGATAGTTTCAGGGTCTTTCTTGTAATATCAGTTAAAAGTATGGGTTCGTTAAAATATATAGAAAGATTCAAATCCCTGAAAGTATCATGTACAAAGGACAGCCATGGAATATTTGACCAATTGTCAAGGCCCAGACAATCTAAGATTAAAGCACGAGTTAAGCAACATTGTTCTGTTGTCCAAATGCGGTGCCACAATAATATTGGCTGAAGTTTTATATAATCAGCTATATAGTCCATTCCGAGTTCGATATGACAAGCATAAGTTGGAGAACGCAGTGAAACGGCCAACAGATAACAGATCAAGGTATTCTCCACCCTCTGCAAGATGTCGGCCGATACATAGCCCCATACCCCAGCGCCATAAACAGCTACGCTATGGCATTTTGCATAGTATATTTGTAAAAGTTCTTTTGGGGGGGGCTACCCTACTTTGCATGCAAACACGATTAGGGCGGATGTGGCTCTTAAAAATAGGAGATGCCTGCTAACGATTGCAGGCTTCCAAGAAGAAACTCTATCAAATAAAATACCCAAGTAGGGGTATGTTTTAGTACACTCCAACCTAGATTCTTCAATGAATATCGATTTATTTTTGGTTGTCTTTTTCCCAAAGTGCATGACAAATGTTTTTTTGATATTAACCTTGAGATCCAATGAGGCCATAAAGTTACAATAGGAATTTAGCTGTATTTGGAGTTGCACTGGAGTTCGCGCCATAATCACCGCGTCATCCGCATAAAGTAACACGGGAATAGGGCGACGAACAATAGCAAGTAGGTCCTGGCTTCCTTCTAACATGGCCTTCTCAAGCCCATTTGTATAGAGATTAAATAAGAAGGGAGCCAGTACACATCCCTGTCTAACCCCCTTTGTAACTGGGAAGAGGGGACTAAGCTCCCCATTCACCCCAAATCTGACCCTGGCCATTGCTCCCTGGTACAGCTCACGTAAAAAGGATACTATCGGGAGGTCTACACCCAGTTCTGTTAGGATTGACCACAGCCTTGAATGTGAAACACAGTCAAAGGCTGCGGTCAAGTCCACATAGACCAGGTGGAGGTTGCCTTTCTTGGTCTGGACATACTTCCCAATTAGAAGAGAGAGATTCAAAGCCTGCTCTACTGTGCCCAGTCCCTCCCGGAAACCATATTGCAGGTCGGTCAGAATGTCGTTATCCTCTGACCAGATCCAGTATATGTGTTCCACGTGGACGCAGGACCTTGTTGCAGGGGAGTTGTAGACAAATTTAAAAGTGTGAAATAGCTAGTAAGGGACTAGTAAAACGTCTCTCTTGTTACTTCATTCATATTGCTGTAATTGCGGTCAGCCCTTTACAACTTGGCGAGCGAACAGTACTCACGCTGGGTAGGAAGTGTGTACATGATGTACCCCTCTTGACCACACAGGCCTTTCTTTCTGTCGCAGTCAATGTCCTAATAACGACTTCAATGCATGAGGTGGTCTGCACTCCTGATTTCTTCAGCGTTTAATCCGTTATCATTTTTTCTCATTAGTTCCGTAGTGCGTGCAAAACCGGGTTGTGCTCTGCCCAGAACGCACCATAATTATATAATGCATGTGGGGAGCGTGATAACGACTTCAGCACACATACAGGACTGTCATTTGTGCTTAAGTTGGGGTCGAAAATCTACAGAGCTTGCTATGACGAATTTGATGCAGGGTGGTATGTTAAACGGACCCTATGAGGGACCTCTCTCCATTCCAACATGTTACTGCGCAGTTCCAGCAGCCCTGTGCATAGCCAGTATGATGGGCACAACCGTACATGTTCAAATTAAGCTTTCCATGTCCAATACAGCTGAATCTTCCCAGGTGTAGCCCAATGTGGTCTGTGCATACCTTATTTACTAGAATTTAGCAGCATTTGCCCAGTGCAGTTTCATAGGCCCAGGTGTTGGCTGATATGTTTAATGCAGCTTGTCCTTCACTTCTCCAACCCTTTCCAACCTCCGCCTTCCCCCACTCCCACTTGAGCAATCCAACCCTCTATTATCTGTAGGCCATCAGCCCATGCTGGAGTGGGTGAGGACATGGTTTGTAGAGGTGGAGAGCATTGTGTATGCTGTAATAGTTTGAGAACTGTATTGCTGGACATGGCAGATCAGTAACCTACACATTACATCCAGAACAGCTCATTAAGAGAGAAGGCGTATAGTAACTCATTTTAGATAGGAAAGCCTTAGTGGGGTCCTGAACACAGCAGGGATTGGCCTTGCAGTGACTATTCCTAGTAACGCATAGCAAGAGAAAAGTTTGTGATGGTTGCCAGTTCATTCTGTATTTTGAAGCTATTTGACATGTTTGACCTTCTTCATGGAACTGACGTTCATATTGATTTTCCCAGGATCTTATTATTTTTCCGGATGACTGTGAGTTTAAGAAGGTGCCCCAGTGCACATCCGGACGTGTGTTTGTCTTGAAGTTTAAAGCTGGATCCAAGCGTCTTTTCTTTTGGATGCAGGTGGGTGCTTGATTTCTATTGCTTTCTTCCATCTTCACTCTATATTGTTTGCGCACAACGCCATCCATCACTTATGATTCCTGAACTTTCCATTAAGTATAGTTCTCTAAAGTCAAAGCATCAAATCAGTTGTTCCTCTTATAAATAGGACCCTCCACCAGTGTCATACACTTCTGTGTTACCCAAATGAAGAGTCAAAGGATGAAAGGCTTGTAAAAGGCAGACAAGCCATAGAAATGGAGGCTGAGAAGATGTAGGCGAATTATATGCTTTTACTGACTGGCTGCAGGGCAGGCAAGTGCATAGCAAACAAGGTATAGTAGTAGCAGAGCGAGGATGAAGGAGAAAGACCTGTTAAGAGTGTGGGTGGTGGGGGGTGGGCGCTGAGTAAATAATACAAAATCTTAAACCTGGAATTACTGTTTTTAATCTTGGCACAGACTGATGGGAACACAGAGAAAATAAAAATGGTAGTAGGAAACGTTTTGAGGGATGAGACGGAAGGAGGAAAGACCAGAGTGAATGTTAAGTCTACAATTGGGTTGTGGGTGGAGGAAGTGTAACCCAGTTGTAAACCCCATTGTATTTTTCTCATTGTTCGGGATGGTTGATCTCGTACATTGGGAAAAAGTAGCTATACAGAGGTGCATGCTGTTATACTGAACATGAGTTCATGCAGTATTTTGCATTAGAGGGCATCTCCCAACTTTGCCCAACCACCCAAGGAAAGCATCACCAGTGGCAGAATGACAGATTCCCTACACACATGGAGGAAGCACTCACCTGTGCACTTGGTACAGGTGTGTGTCTTAAGTACTTAATTCACTAAGCAAAGGATTGGTAATTTGCTTGTGGTTTATTTTTTAATATTGCCCAAAAACGAGCACTGAGACAGCATCTGGATTTTCTTCCAAATAAAACCAATGTGACATAATAGATCAAGTATTTTATCAAGTGCAAGATTATACAAGTTAGAAGCAAACTGAACTTCTATAGACATAAAAGTAAACACACCCCTCATAGTCCCTAAATTAAATTCTGAACTTTCAAATATCTACCCCCAGAACTCACTTAGTGAAAGATTGACACTTTATTTTGTTTGTTGAATTTACAAGTGGGTACCGGAGAAATATTGTTCTTAAGATATTTTCAACTGTTTGAATGTCTTGTTGCTGCTCTCTGATGGCCTTTCTTTTACAGGAGCCCAAGTCCGATAAGGATGAAGAGAATTGTCGTAAAGTGAACGAGTTTCTGAATAATCCACCTATGCCTGGGGCTTTGGGCAGCAGTGGAAGTGGAGGCCATGAGCTCTCTGCACTGGGAGGTAATCATTCCAGTACTTTTGCAGCAGCTCGAGTGTTTTATATTTCAGCAAAGTAATTTAGTTAGTCCATCCCTGTTGATGTGAAGGTCTCTAGGAGGAGCAGTATACCCAATATCTGGGTAGAGAACAGGACTTGAATATCTAAATCCACTCAGTCAACTTAAAACAAAGGAAGGTCACCTAAGCTTGGTTCTTTTGGTCGTCATAAATTTGGCAGTGTTTCGTGTTTCCGTGTTTCTAGAGCTCCAAGTTTTTCTCGAACAAAATCATGTGTTGCTAAGAGAATGGATGGGTGTAAATATTCTAGCCATTGGTGAAACAAGTAATTGTTCAGGAAGCAGGACTACTCGTCCCAAACTACACTTCACCGCTCTATGGTGACCCTACTTGTAATGACTTGACTGACCAGGGACTACAGAAAGTGTAATCATATCTCTCCACTCCTACTCACTTTAAAATGGCTTCGACTTGAGACACAATTGTCTCCAAACTAGCTTTTATTAGGCATTCCGCTTGAATACCCTAAAATATCTGACCCAGAAACTGGCCATCTCTGGGTGCAAGCATCACCTTTGGAACACAGATAACCTGTATCTCAAAATCCCATTTTTAATGAAGATAATGTCACTAAAACAGTCTTCCTCAGGGAGTGTACTATGGGTGTAAATGATTGTCCCACCACACATCAGGACATCATTTTCCTATGATACCTCCAGAAAGGAACTGAAAAATCTGCCCTTACAGCTCTTCCTCCAATTATAAAGGGTTCATGTTATGTTATAATAATACAACCTTGTAGAGTGCTTGTTCGTTAGTTTTCTCTTGGCAATTTAATAGATATCTGAAAGACACTGCTTGGCTGGGAGATTAGAAGAGGGAATTTATCTAGCAGAGGGTAGGAAGCCTGTGTAAACAGCAATGTTTTCAGATTTTTCTTAAACAGTTTAAAGTCTGTTTCATGGCGACGATGATCTAGGAGAAGAATGGTGCCCGGACAGAATTTTTTTATCCACCCAGTCTCTTTTAGTGGTATCACGGAATGGTAAAAAAATTGGAATATAATAATCTAAAAGTATGTGAAGGGGTATATTGTTTGATCTTTCTGGCCACAAAACGTTTGTAAAATGTAGGAGTTCCCCCTGTAGGTAATACAAGCTACCCAGCTATTCTAATTGATCTCTCACTTTGTACATTGTTTATTCACCTGCAGTTCTATGTGTAACTCGTCTTTTTACTCCTGGTATGGTATTTGATGTTGACCAGTTATATTATCTGTAATCGCTTAGTATATGTACTGGTCACTCACAAATATAACCTAGAACATTTCATTTTCTGCACAAGAATCTACTACCTATCTTTTTAATATACGTTTATGTGCAGCGATCACTCTTGGATTTTGTATCACCCCTTGAGCCTGCTCAGTGCTATTTAAAACTGATAATGAATAAAAGTTATGTCTACAGAAGTTTTACCTAGAGCAGGTTTACCACTTCCAGCAGTTTGTTGGTGCTGCTTAGCTGTTAGTCGCCGAGTGATGACTGGCACATTGTTGAGCCGTCAAGTAGAGAAAAGACTGTAGAACAAAGCGCAACTCTCAATGCCATCTCACTGTTTAGCTGTTTCTGGATATTCTGTAAATATGTAGTTTCCCCAAGATCTCAAATCAGTACTGATTGGTCTGTGCAAACATCACTTGATCTTGATTGATTATGCAACACAAAAGTTACTCACTTTAATCCATGAGTAATTGTTGAAAAAAGGAAATTCTTCTATAAATGTTAGTTCAGCCCTTAAAATGTGTTTTTATAGAGACCGCCATACATTCGAGGTACTTCACTGACCTATGAGCTCTCACATTGTGCTAAGCCAGTGACCAATGATAAATCTAACTGTGCTATGCCTCGAGTCATTAAGGTTTACTGCAGAGCTGTGTGCCTAAGCAATGAGATATCCTCCTAATCAATCAGCCAACCTGTTGCACCTTGCAATTGCACTATTCCATCAAGCAGACTGAGGCAGTTCACCTGTCCTTTTATTCCTTCCTCCCTTTTAAGTCGGCATGCTAGGATTGCTATAAGGCGTGATATCCTTTGATTGAGTCTCTGTATGGTGTGTAAAGCAAGGTCAGCTATGCTATGTATCTGCATACTTCCATCATTTTATAGTCTCGCACATCTGGTAGGTGAGTTGTTACCATCCTTTTGTCCGATTTTGTGATGAATCGTGTATATAGCGACACAGATTCCATGCGGTGTTGTGTATTTTGTGATTTTTCTGGTTTAAGATGCACATTTTTTTTTTATCTTTCCAGGTGAAGGTGGTTTACAAAGTCTTCTCGGAAATATGAGCCATAACCAGCTGATGCAGCTCATTGGACCAACAGGCCTCGGAGGATTGGGTAATTGTGCTTCTTTAATTTGACAATCCGAATTGTTTCCTTTTTGAAAGATGAACATTCTATTTATGCAGCAAAAGTAGTGTAAGACCGTGATTACAGGTCATCCATCACACCTATAAATATGCAATCAATTAAGGTAATTGATCTCCATGCAGTTTTCATGAAGGTATTTATGACTAGTTGGTGCTATACCTTTCTAATCCCATTTATGGAGTATCACTTATTCCACCAGCAACCATCACGACATCGTCTTAAATATGACTGTCATAACAGCTGTTGGATAAGATTCAAGTGCTTTATGAGCTGATGTTTGTGGGTACCAAGCGTCGTTTCTGTTGCTCTTTTCTATGTTATCTGCCAGCCTTTATATAGGACGCCTTTATATAGGACAGTTCTGTATGTCTCAAGTGCAGCACAAAAGAAAACAAATCGTGAGACTATTTTATTCTGAAAATGTGGTTAAATAAAAGCAGAACATACACCTACAGCTTCTCTTTTAGCATGGTTGTGGTTTCAGGAGGAGTTGGAATTGCTATGGATAGTCGACTGTCCGAGTTTAGTGACATTGTAGTTGGCTGAAGATCCTAGGCTCGCATATCCAGTGAAGGAGAGGTACCATGAAATTCGTCCTGGAGACTTGAAGTTAAATGATCAACATTTAAATTATTTGTGATCTAACTTCTTGTGTGAATATCTAGAAACGAGTACCTTTGATGCCTTGATTTCTAAACTGTTAAGTAGACAGTGACTATAGAATACAATCAAAATCTGAGGCTGTCAATATCTCTAAAAATGTTGTGAAGGAATATAAAATATAAATAACACGTGGGAAGGCAATGAAAGTATAAATGATACGAATATGCAATTGCTTCCGGAGCAGTAAAGACCAGTATGTGTGAATTTAGGAAAAAAGGGAGGACTACAGCAATATGATGTGTTCAAAGAAGTCTTCACAAATTATCCCTCATTACTTAGAGAAGAATTTGATATTGAGTTAAAGTGGCGGTGCAGACCCATTGACTAGATTGAATGTTTGGTGTTTTTGTTTTTATTAAAGGTGGTCTCGGTGCTCTGACAGGCCCTGGCCTGGCTAGCTTGCTTGGAAGCGGGGGTCCACCTGCAAGCAGTTCTTCATCAAGGTAAGAACCTGAGTTACTCAAAGCCTCATTCGTGTAGAAAGTAATCTGATGGCATCCCATATGCCAGAATGTTCATTCAAGCCACCTGGGCTTGTGCCCTAAGAACTTAGTAGGTGAACCATGAAATCTCAGATTGCCCCAGTGTCAGATAAGACCACTCTGCAAATCACACCTGTAACTAACTGTTTGTTGGAAAGAAGCAACTCTATTCGCCCTTATGTGTAAATATTTTATTTTGTTGCACAGGATGCTCTGTTCCTTCTTCTCTCTCTGTTAAACCAAGCTACGAGATGTCTGAGAATTGGTTTAATGTGAAGGATTCCGATATAGGCTTCGCACATCCTTCCTCTTTGAATGCCAATAATTTGTTAGCTGTTTGTACAGGACGCATTTTTCTCGATGTACCAAGCAACTGTTCTCGCTGTGGGGCATTGCATTCTTTCACTGGCTCTCTCGAATCATCCATTTGCTTGGTCGAGAGACACACTCGAAGTGGCCCACACATTTCCAGTATCGGCGCCTGCTGTTGCTATATGTAACCCAGTCTCTTTAAATACTAATATTTAATCAAATTGCTATAGGGATAAAGAGTTTATTTTATGATCTCTTGCATTCCTGATTAACCGTTGATGTATCTCGTCATGGGATGTGCAAACACATCATTGTCTTTAATAGTTAACAATTTGTTTCTTCGTTTATTTTTCCAGATTAATCTAGGGACCATTCTCTATGTATATATTTAATTAAAATTTTAAAACATTTCGAAAATCTAAATGTACTTTGGGGTGATGTCTGTACACTGTATAAATGCAACGGAAATGTTTTGAAATCCTATAGAAGCGATAAATATCCTAGTTTGAGTGAATTATCTTCATGAACTGGATTAGTATTTAATTCTCTAAATAAAATGCAACGTTTTTGCTATCCTGTGTTTCCCGTGGATGTATTCCTCACATAGTACGAGGAAGCAGAAGCAAACTATATCGTATGTTCCTGGGTCAGGGAATATAGCTTTTAGAATTTGGAATGGATTGAATTTTGGAATTATTTAAATTCTCAAGGTAAATCAGTTTATCTCATGAGTTTAAATGTCAGTTTTTCAGGTTGTTGTTTTATACTGCAGTGCCAAGGGTGTAGATTAAACACACAGATTTGCTTTAAGCAAACAGAAGCTGCAAACCCATTCCGGTCCTTCTCGGAGAGTAATGCATTTTTGTTGGTTCAGCTAGACCCCCGGTAGGACCTCATGGTGTTCTCCTTCCCTACTTGTGTCATGATGCTCCCCACCCACTCATGCACCAAACTGTTCCAATTGCTTTCAAGAGTCCTGTTCAGAAATCTTTTTATTTGATGGAACCAGTTTGATTGTTATAATGAACTTAATGTTTATTCATGACCTTTAACCAGAAGATGGACTCCTCACTCACTGACCCATGCTGTGTGTGTTGACGTCTTCACTTTGTGTCTTGCATCTTAGCTAGTGCCCAATTGGTAATATATTCATGAAGTTGCTTTCCTTTATGAACATCTGTGGCTCTGTATGTCAGAGCACATTTGAATTTGTCCACAGCACCGAGACCGCCCTGATCGCAGCCACCGATGACATCCGAGCCCTGCTCGACAACGGAGAAACAGCGGCCCTCATCCTCCTGGACCTCTCCGCGGCCTTCGACACTGTCTGCCACCGTACCCTAGTACAGCGCCTGAGCAACGTCGGAATCCAGGAGAAGGCACTGGAGTGGATCATCTCCTTCCTCGCCGGAAGGACACAGAGAGTCCGCCTCCCCCCGTTCAGATCGGAGGCCACCGAAGTCACCTGCGGCGTTCCTCAAGGCTCCTCGCTCAGCCCAACACTCTTCAACGTCTACATGAGCCCCCTCGCAGCCATCGCACGCCAGCACAACCTCAACATCATCTCCTACGCCGACGACACCCAGCTGATCCTCTCCCTCACCAACGACCCCGCCACCGCCAGAGCCAACCTGCACGAAGGGATGACAGACGTAACCAAATGGATGTCGAACAGCCGCCTGAAACTGAACTCTGACAAGATGGAAGTCCTCATCCTGGGGTCATCACCCTCCGCCTGGGACAACTCCTGGTGGCCCCCCGCCCTGGGCAGCGCACCCAAACCCACAGACCACGCACGCAACCTGGGCTTCATCCTGGACTCCTCCCTCTCCATGACCAGACAAGTCAACGCCGTCTCCTCGTCGTGCTTCAACATCCTGCGCATGCTACGTAAGATCTTCCGATGGATCCCCACCGAGACCAGGAAGACGGTCACCCAGGCCCTTGTCACCAGCCGTCTGGACTACGGCAACTCCCTCTACGCCGGAACCACCGCCAAACTCCAGAAGAGACTCCAGCGGATCCAGAACACCTCAGCACGACTCATCCTGGACATCCCCCGCCGCAGCCACATCTCCGGACACCTGAGAGACCTGCACTGGCTCCCGGTCAACAAGAGAATCACCTTCCGGCTCCTCACCCACGCACACAAAGCCCTACACAACCAAGGCCCAGGATACCTCAACAGCCGCCTCAACTTCTAGGCTCCCAAACGCCAGCTTCGATCGACCAGCCACGCCCTCGCCGCCGTCCCCCGCATCCGAAGAGCCACCACAGGAGGAAGGTCCTTCTCCTACCTGGCAGCCAAGACTTGGAACTCCCTCCCGACCCACCTCCGCCTGACCCAAGACCACCTCGCCTTCAGGAAGCAGCTCAAGACCTGGCTGTTCGAGCAGTAGCGGACCCCCTCCCCCCAGCGCCTTGAGACCCTCCGGGTGAGCAGTGCGCTATATAAATGCTTTGATTGATTGATTGATTGATTGATTGAATTTCACATAAACATAGTATCACTCATTTTGTGCCTTCCTTAGGATTACATTCCCTTTTGGAATTTCACTTGCGCTCCTTGTGCACATTTTTAGAAATTCCATATCGTAGATTTGAATGATATTTCCATGAATTGTTTGCCTAATTAAATTAATGCTGTTACTTCACATATTTTGAGAACTAACTCTGAAGAAGTGAAGGAAAATAAAACAACCTCTCAGACTTTTAAGCTATATGTATGACTTCAAAACTATTAGTTCGTACATGGATACATGTAGGATTGGGTTCTTTATGTATCTTATCAGAGGTTACTTAGTGATGCTTTATTTTTAAAAGAAATGCAACTTGTAAACCTAAAATGAAAGGCCAGACTAGATTTAGTGATTGAATGTGAGAAAAAAAGTGTTACATATGTAAGAATATCATCTTAAATTGCATGTGCCATTCTTGCAGCTCTCGAAGCCAGTCGGCTGCAGTCACACCTACTTCCACTACGTCTTCCACGCGTGTGACCTCAACCCCATCGGCGCCTACTCCTGTTCCAGCCGCTGTGACAGCAGTCACCCCAAGTCCAGCTGTGAGTAGTTCTGGGAATGGAGCAAGCACAGTAACAAGTCCTACTGGGCCAATCCAGTTGAGCCCTACCCAGCCCATCCAGTTGAGCGACCTGCAGAGTATTTTGGCCACTATGAATGTTCCAGCAACAGGAGAAGGTGGGCAGCAAGGTGAGTGATTTGGCGTATGGCAAAGGTGCTGTCGGGTTTCTCACTGTGTTGAGTATCTTTTACTCAGTTTAAAAAAGCCACAGCAGTTTCCATCTTCTCTAGTCCATTTGTGAGTGAATGACTTTGCAGCTTCTGAAGGATGGGCTCACAGGACTGTGCTTCTCTGAGGTGTCCGGACAAGTGCTGGAAGGGAATACAAGCATGCTGGATGATGATGCATTAGTGGTGGCAGGAGGTGCACAGAAAGGATGCTGGGAAAGGGGGTTGGAAGTAGTTGTGTGGAGTACACAGGTACACCATTCTGTAATAGGTCTAAATGAGTGCTGTTCACATTGCTACAGGAAAGTACTAAAAGGATTGCTCAACTTAATGGACACATATAGGGCTCACCAAGAGTCTTCACTGAGAAGCAGCAGCAATGATGTCTCTTTTTGAAAAGCATTAAAGGCTTCCTGGTTCTCCCAGCAGAAAGTGAGTCATATAAAGGTTGTTCCTGTGGATGAGTCCAAAGCACCCACCAGGTGTAGTAACGCATCAAACGCTTGTGTGGAGTGGAGAAACCTGGAATGGGTAGCTGAGAGTAGTAACCGTATGAAAATCCTGACAGCTACTGAGTCATTATGAAGTACCCACTGAATCATCAGCGGGCCTTAGCATGAAATTTGGAGAAAGTTACCTCAATGTTTTTGGGAAGGTGTGGTATGAAAGTTGTCCTAAATAACATTTATGTCCAAGACCTATATCATATAGAAATATACTCATTACATTAACTTCAAAAGGTGTTAAATACACATAACAAGTTCATTCATCTTATTGAGATATACACATAACAGTAACCCCTCCAACAGATAAAAAAGAAACATTAAAAATTAATTACTTTAAAAAAGATAAATATATACAAGTTGAAACATCCCAACAAAATAAAAGCCCCCTTTACACTTACATTATTTTAAAAGAAAGGGATAAACCCAAGTTTCAACATACTAATAATTCTTCAACACGAAAGAAGGAGAAACCCCTTACATATCATACTTTATACTCCACTACCACAGGAACATTTCTTCACATATTCACCTACTCGCAGCTGAAGGATTGTACACCACAACTGCTTTTCCGGAACCTTGGTCTAATAAGGGAACGAGGCATCTGTTCCTAGGAACTTCAGGGAATGGGCCCCCTGAGCTTTTCGAGGCTAAGTAGTGTCTATCTGCTGTTACTGAAACTCAGTGTGGATCTCCTTATTGAGTCATGTGTATCATTTATTGACTGTGTGTTTGTATCAAATGTCTAACACTCCTCTCTGATAAGCCTAAGGCTGCTCTACCACACTACGCCCTAAGACAACACCTTCGGATTGCTAGAGGAAGCCCCTGTCCACTTATAAGGGATACCTGGACTCTTTGCACAGTATACCTATTTTTGGTATACTAATAAAGAGCCAGCTTCCTACATCTAGCATCTCCGGAAGATCCACGTTGAAAAGACTAAAGAGCAAGGAGGACAACAGGCAACCTTGCTTAGCCCTGCTGCTCACTGGGATTTTGTCTGCTCGAGAGCCTAAGCCATTCAAGTCAACCTGTACCCAGTTATTCTCATGCATTCTCTGTATCATTGTCAAGAGATTTCTGACAGTGTCCCATCCTACCAACTTTTCCCACAAGAGCCCTCAATTAACTATCGAAAGCTGACCGGAAATCCACAAAACGGAAACATTTCCCTCTTGAGCCAACTGTCCTCCACGCGTCACCCCAGAGAGCAAAATAGTGACTGACTGTGGAATAACCTCCCCGAAATCACCCTTGCTCTTTTGGGATGCACCACTGCCCAGGACTTAATAGCAATGGGTAGTGTTTGGGGATAAATCTTAAGACGCCACATCAAGCAGGGAATTCAGCCGATAATTTTCAAGGTCATCATAGGCTCCTTTCTTATAGATCGGTTTATTTATAGCCCCTCGCCAGGAATCTGATATTACACCATTTCTTGCCACCCATTTCAAAAAGGGGCTTAGGACATTCGCCCACCATGATGAGTTTTAATCATAGAGAATTGCTGGCAACGCCTGCCCGTGATGACTTCATATTTTCAATTATTTCTGCTACGATGACCATCTCCTGAATCTGAAGAGGGTTTGTGTGTATAATATCTCAACATTGGTACCAAGCAAGGGAAGAGAAAATGCCAAACAGATCTACACAATTGTTAAAAACTATATTCTTTTTAATTATATTTCTTTTAAAATCATGTTTTAAATGCACGAAATTTACACACAAAAAATGACAATAGAACCAATTATCACAATACTAAAAAAAAAAACTAATTGCTATATAATTCAGACCTCCCTGCTTGCTGTAGCATATAGTTTTCGCTAAACAAGTTACAAAACTTATTTATACATATTTGAGCAGTTGCCATATTTATTCAAGAAAAAGGAAAGTAACTTGTTTAGCGAAAACTATATGCTACAGCAAGCAGGGAGGTCTGAATTATATATAATTTTATTAAGTGCCAAATAATGAAACGTTTCTCAATGTTTATGCAATTAGGTTGCTTTTATAAATATATGAATGTCTGTATGTTTCTTATGTTGATTTTATTATGTATTTCAGAAATATTTGTGTGGCTCCTGATGAAGGCGTTTTTTCAAACGCCGAAACGCGCGTCGAGAAAGTATTGATTGCCACTCTCCCCTTATGTTTTTGTTTTTATTTGTATGATTGTTTTTTTAGTATTGTAATAATTGGTTCTATTGTCATTTTTTTGTGTAAATTTCGTGCATTTAAAACATGATTTTAAAAGAAATATAATTAAAAAGAATATAGTTTTTAACAATTGTGTAGATCTGTTGTTTGGCATTTTCTCTTCCCTTGCTTGGTACCAATGTTGAGATATTATACACACTGTCTATTTCCCTGTCCCATGAACTATCAATTTTGAACAGGGGGTCCTTGTTGTTTACATTATATCTGAAGAGGGTTTGAACATTCCAACTGATCAACAACTTGGTCACTTCTCACGTTATTATCAGGTTCTTTTGCAACTACATAAGAAACGTTGTACACTGTGATTCACAAACCTGAGCTTCCAATTTCCACAGGGAATTTCGATGGACACTATACACTAAGCACCAAAATGAACGAGAATTGCCCTTAGCAATCACATCCTGCATTTAGCTCCAATTGTTCTCATTAAATGCCTACCTTTCTTGGAAACAAACTACACTGTAGGTCCTTTTTAGGGTTCTCCAATCCTGCGGGAACTTGCCATCATTTGTTTTGACTGCTCTTCGAAGGGAGCGGCATTCTTTATCGAACCACCCTGTTTGCACTTTTACTACAGCTGTTTTTAGTGAGTGGTTCTCAAGTAGAGTCTGGACTTCTTTTATCATATGCTCCTACCATTCGATTCCCTTTCCATCTACCACTGCCGGATGGGCCTCTATTTAAATCTTTGCTAATTCACTCACATTGTGTTAAGCGATAGATACCATTATTCTCTTGTTATAAGCCAGTTTAAAATCCTCCACCTGCTCTCCACTAGGAAAGGGGTTGGGCTTGATTTTTTTGTAATTATTATTTTTTTAACATATTTTATTGTCCTTTATTTACAGCATTATGTGCATATGTCCAACATGTTACTTAATACATGTGCCTTTACCATAGTTACATCCCTTGTGTCTGCAAGACAGTACCATTGATTCAGTATCATTTAACGCGCTATGCTACGAGCATTCCCAATCTATATGTGTGTCGTCCTACTCCCCGCCCCTAACTTTTCCCAACAACCCCGCACACCCCTGTGCTGCTGCCAACTAGAGTATTGGACTACCTTCCTCTGAGTAAAGGGGTCCTGCTTGATACTCAGTTCCTTTGCAAAATGGTCACTCCTTCACAGATCCCTAACCTTAAAAGTGCGCATATCTATAAAGTGCTCTACAGATGAAAGCATATAGTCAATGGGACCTCTGTACCGACTATAACTAAAGGTTGGTCCTGCAGGACAATCATTTGGATAGTGCCCATTAAGATTAAAAAGATTATATTGAGCAAGGGTTAAAGGAAGTAACGTTGCTTTTGAAGAAGGGTCTTTACAACAGATGGAATACCTTCACTTAGTACATCATGTAAGCACTCATCAAAGGCACTAAGAGGGATTGTTGAGTTAAAGTCTCCAGCTACAATAATCTGTGCAGATACAAAACGACAGTAAATCGATGACCAATCATGTTTCAACATAGGTAATTCAATCTTAAACGCACTACCGTTAGGCGGGATATAATCATTTAAACATACCAACAGTTGATCGGCACTAACAGCATTTGTAAGCAGGATTTTACACGCTAGTAGTCAAGTAAATGTTGTTTCTAGGTGGTTAACTTGTTATTTATTTTATTTATTTGTGGGTTTTTATAGCGCTATGAATAAACTCCCGAAGGAGTATCTCCGCGCTTGTGGTGCTTAGAGTAGGAAGCTTAGAAACGTCACACATGAGATGTATTTTATGACCAGAGACCTAATAAAGCCGACGAATGAGTTTTTAACATAGGCCAAACAGGAAAGTTTTCAGACATTTCCTAAATTCAAAATGATTCCTACATGATTTTAGAGAGGGCGGGAGGGAATTCCAAAAACTAGGACCTATCACAGATAGAGCCCTACCTCCTTGCCTAGTTTTTGTGATTCTAGGAATGTTTAACAAAAACTGTTCACTGGACCTGAGGCAGCGAATAGGAGCATATGGAACAAATTTTGTAGCCAAATACTCTGGTCCCAAATCGTTAAGGCCTTTATGGATAATACAGCCGATTTTAAATTTCACTCGTTGCCGTATAGGCAACCAGTGAAGTTTCTGCAGTAAAGGTCTAGAAGGAGACCTAGGAGGTGCATTAAGCACCAACCTTGCAGCTGTATTCTGCACCACCTGTAGGCGGTTCAGAACCTCTTCGTTAGCTCCTGCCAGGAGTCCATTGCAGTAATCCAGACGGCTGATAATCAGAGCCTGAACCAGGGTTCTCCTGTAAGAGTCAGGGAGGAAAGGAAAAATCCTCCGAAGGAGACCTATTACGTGAAAACATGTTCCCACAGTAATGGAGACATGATGTATCATAGTCAACTCTGGTTCCAATCTGACTCCTAGATTCTTTATCACTGCTTTGGGCTCAGGAACTGGGCCTAGATCGAGCGGCCACCAGTCAGGGGACCATTGGACTTTTGCATCACCAAAAAGCATAACCTCCGTTTTTCCAACGTTGCATTGGAGGAAATTGGAGGACATCCACCTTGCAACTGCCTTCATTCCCTCAGAGAAAGAAAGTATCATCTCCGGTGTAAGATGTTTAAAAGGGAAGAGCAGCTGCGTATCATCAGCATATGACACTGGATGGAAACCGTAAGCTCTGGTTACATCTGCCAAGGGGGCCACATAGGAGTTAAATAGGGTCGGGCTCAGGCATGACCCCTGTGGAACCCCCTTGGTGATGTTAACCTCCTCCGACCTAAAATCACCCATGGTGACAGTTTGGGTCCGGTTGGAGAGAAAGCTTCTGATCCATTCCAGTGCCATACCACCGATTCCACTCTCAGACAGGCGTTCGATAAGAATGTTATGAGAGATAGTATCGAACGCTGCCGATAAATCTAGTAGTACCAGGATCACAGAGTAACCTTTGTCCTGGTACAACCGAAGATCGTCTGTTATCGACAGCAAGGCCGTTTCGGTGCTAAATTTCGGCCTAAAACCTGACTGGGATGGATCGAGGCAGCCAGATTGTTCGAGATAGGTGGATAGATGTTTGTTGGAATGCTTTTCGGTGATTTTCCCCAGAAATGGTAAAAGGGAGATAGGTCTAAGATTAGACAAATCGGTCCACGGAATTGAGGAATTCTTCCTGATCAGTCTGACAAGAGCTTTTTTCCAGCATTGTGGGACTACTCCAGATGTTAGCGAGAGGTTTACAAGCCTCTGAACATCTGGGCCCAATATGCTCCCTAGTGGACCCATAAGTCTGGCTGGGAGCCGGTCTGCCGGGCTTCCGCTTTTAATATCCATGATTAAATTTTGGACCTCACTCAGTGAGATTTCTGGAAAATCATTAAAGGAGTGAGACTTTGTGGCTTTAGTGGATGACATAAGCACCAAAGCAGATTGATCTTGACTATTATTAACAGTATTTGTGGTCTCAATTCTCCTATAGATGGCATCAATTTTGTCGGCGAAAAAGCTCGAAATGCTATCACAAAGATGTTGTGAAGCCATGTCTGCACTTTCGCAAGCAACGGGCTTCAGGAAAGTATTGACAATCTGGTACAAGGTCTTTGAATCATTACCAGCTGCCTCTAACTGAGCGGTGATATAGTGCTTGCGAGCAGAACGTATGGCTTTGTGATAGGTATTAAGAGCCGTCTTATATTTGGCTTTATCTCCTTCCAGATGTGAGGTTCTCCATACCTTCTCAAATTTCCTAACTGTACGTTTTAAGCTACGCAAATCCTCCGAGTACCAGACTTCATGTTTCTTGGTCAGATTAGTTTTGAAAGTCTTTATCGGGGCAAGTTGTTCTACCACATCACCAATCGCTAAATCCCACTTTAGAAGAGCGCTATTAATATCTTCTGTACATACAACAGAGGGAGAACGATATTTTTGCTCAAAAGTGAAATTAGTGATTTTGTGCCACTGCCTTCGCTTAGATGGAATATGGGCATGTACAGTGGGTCGCGGGGTATTTATTGGCATGAAGAACTCAAGCATAAAATGATCTGTCCAAGGGTATTGTTTGGGTAATTTACATTCAATGCCGGGAAAGTTGGCTATAATCATGTCCAACGTATGGCCAGCTTGATGTGTGGGTCCGTTGTTGTATTGTTTTAGTCCCAGAAGAGAAATATCAGTCATAAAAGATTGTACCTCCTTATTATTTCCTTCCTCACTGTAAATATTAAAATCCCCAAGTAGTAAAAAATCTTTATCTGTGCTTGTATGTGGTGCAATCGCTTCCACTAACAGTTTGGGCATGTTTTTCAAGGGACCGGGTGGGCGGTAAACCAAGGCTCCTTTCCTACTACCTTTAGTAGATGAATCAATCCTAAATATCATCATCTCAAAGTCAGGAATACAACATTGATCTAATACGGAGACAGAAAAGTCATCTCTAAAAACAATTGCTATCCCACCACCAGTTTTTTTAGGTCTGTCCTGTCCTGTTAAGCAGTAAGAACTGGTACTAGAATCAACGCGGATACTACTAGAATGGGAAGAAAGTAGGTAGTTTCTTTGGTGCACAACTATGCCTGTTTGAAATGCACTAGGGGCTGGGATTGATTTTTTGTTAGTACTGCACCTTGGCCAGTGTTCTGCTGCTCTGTTGTAATCCTTGTCTGTGCTCTTTTCCTCAGTTGATTTGGCCAGTGTGTTAACTCCAGAGATCATGGCTCCTATTCTAGCCAGTGCAGATGTTCAGGAACGACTGATGCCCTATCTGCCATCAGGAGAATCGCTGCCACAGACTGCAGAAGAAATTCAGAATACGCTGACCTCGCCTCAGTTTCAGCAGGTATGAACCTCCTTGTGGTCCATCTTAGAGCCATCATAGTTTATCAGACAATTGCCAATTTGTGGAACTCCCTTCCTCTCTCGATTTCAAGTCTGCAAACGCATTCCTTATTCCGGAAGGCCTGGAAGACCGGACTCTTTACCATTACGCATCTGTAACCACTCTATCTATGGACACCCCTGGATCATGATCTCTATCCGCAGCGCCTTGATGCCCATGGGCTAAGTTTGCGCTTTGTACGTGCTATATTTATTTATTCATTCATTCATTCATTCATTCATTGCAGTATCCAGGAATCCAGACCGAAATTGCACTACTGACTTTGAACACAAAGCGCATGTGCTGGATACGGCTGTGCGTCCTCTGAGCTTTTGTACGGCTTAAAATAGTTATTTAATACGTGTAGTGCAAACACTGGATTGTCCCTAGACACCGTTTAATTCGATTTCATCATAACTGGAGTCATTGGTATTAATTTTATGGTGTCAAGTCTGAGTACATCAGGGCTGAGTCTACTGTGAAAGACTCAAACCTTCAGTGTGTGATTGGATGCTTCTCTCACGGACTGTTGGGGTAGATTGGTGTTTTCTCAGCACTACATACGTAAACATGCGTGAACATATGAATGTACATCTTCTCATAGAGGCTAAATGGGAGTGCACCAGTTGCATATGTGCAGAGTAATCGCTGCTCGAAGAGTGAAATCTTTGTCCCCTCACCCTCGGTAGGGTCAGAACTGCCAGGTATTCCAGTTGCAGATCATGCTGCCTAAGCCCAACGCTGGCTGCAAAGCCACATCCGGCAGTGACGGGCCAAGGATCACCTAGTGTTGTCTTTGGATGGTGGTTGTCGTACTGGAGTCAGAGTATTAAAGCTACGGTCTCAGTGTATTCATGTTACATCTAGAGCTGATCTTAACTTCTGAGTTTGCTGAGAGCTGTCGCTTTTCGTCTTCAACGTTGTGCTCTGATGTATGGGGAACACTCCAGCGTATCCCTTTTCTCATTGAGGGTGAGATCAGGGTGTGCTGTGTCTGTGGGACTTTTTCTGGTGGCTCTGGGCTGTAAGTGGTTACTAAGCAGTACCCACATTTAACGGGTACTGGCGTTTTATCACTGGGGTTCGAAGACTACTTACTAATGCACTCCAGTAGGATAAACACATCAGTCATTTTGGGCACCACTCTGTCGTGCTAGCGAGCAGTCAAGGCTTTCTCTAGGAGAACGACTGCTAGCTACACCACCAAGCGACTGCTAGGATCCATTTCAGCATTCCATGTAATGATCACCTTTTCATCAAGCAAGGTCTTTACTCACTCTGGATTACAATTCCCACACTTTTTAATGCATTTCAATCGCTGCACGTAAATGAAGATTGAAGCGTGGAAACTTGACAAACAAGCAAGGCCACGCTTTCAAGCGATATTTATCCATTCATCTTGCAAATGCGTGTGCGTTCCTTGGAGACAGTGGCAAATCCTCCATAGGAGACGCAAGTGCAGCAACCCATCAGACCATCCTGCTTCATTCTGCATCTGATTGCTTGCGTATTACAGCTATTTTAATGAAAAATGATCTAATTTTCACCGATTATTTGGTTACACGTAAAAACTGTAGTATCACTTGGCAGCTGGAGAGTGCACCGCTGGCTGTATTGTGCATGCGTCAGGTGGGGCTGTCCAGTTAGTACTCACTCATACACAATACATATCCGACTAGCTGCAGTGCAGCATGTCAAATAAGTGATTTGGGGCCTCTCAGTAATGCACACTTATGGCCCCCCTCAGAGGCCACGATAAAGAAAGAAGGACATCCTCCCGTCCTAGCTGAGCTTCTGATTGGCCACACAGTTGTTCTTCTTGCTCTGGTGACGTTTGATGGATCTCAAACCTTGGGATTCGTGGTAGCCATTTGAAGTGCAGAGCAAAGTGCATGTTGGGGACTACCCCAGGTTAGTTTCCACCTCGCGTGTGTGTGTGAGAGCATGTTCATGACGTTTTTGTGTCTGTGCAAGCGTGCACCTTAGTGTGTGTGTGTGTGTGTGTGTGTGTGTGTGTGTGTGTGTGTGTGTGCATTTATATGAGCGAGATTGTTCAGAATTGTATCTGCAGAATAGCAAACAATCTGGGAAAAGCTTTTTCCTGACTCAGACACTACTAGCCCCCACTACCAATTGACAGAAAGGCTAGCACTTATTCTATTCAAACACCTGCCTTTCCTCGTTGAACCTGCCTCATCCTATCCTACCCCCAACCCACCGGCTTATTGTGAGCCAACTACAACAGAAGTGATTTGTGCACAAGCCTATGCCTGCCATATTCTGTCTAAAGCGGTGCTTCACCCCTGGGGCTCAGTCTGTGCCAGGTAAATGATGAGCCAAATAAAATAGCTTGTGTTGAGACTGGAGAATAAATTGTGATGGTTCAGACAAAACTCCTCACGCAGCAGGTTTCAAATGTGAACTGTCTCCCTCAAGGAGAGTAGCTGAACCAGGATATTTGGTGATATCCAAGTATGACCAGCATTCACATTTGTTACGTTTACGTCCCTGTACGAAAGAGCATTCTGAGACAAACTCAAGGCCACCTGCGGCTCCTCCGCTAAGGCGGAGAAGCGCCGCCCACTGCATTTTGAGCAGTGAAAAAAAAAAGTAAAAATATACCAATAACACTACGTTCTCACCATTTTATTTTTCCGTTGTCCCGCAGGTTTACGGGGTGGGACGTGGCTGTCGATACAGCCAGCAAGGGAAGGAGTGGTGGGCACGTATGTGCGCATGACTGGCCGGCCGTCTTGGCCCGGCCAAACAGTCATGCAGACTTTGCATGTTCCACACGAGGCTGTAATACACAGCCTGGTGAAGAACATGCACTGCCTCCCATTACCTGTCTGAGCGCCGAACCTTGGCGCTCAGACCAATCACAACGCTGCATTGCAGTGTTGTGATTTGCTTAGGCGAGCCTGTGTGCTTCAAGCAGGAACAGAAGAGGACTAGGAGAGGTGGAGGTCCAGCAACAAGGTAAGTCATTTCTGTAATTTATTTTTCTATTCCCCACTTCACCCGTGCTACTCGGTGGCAGCTGCTACTGCTTAAGGCATTGTTTTCAGCTCCCCAGTGGCATCTCTAGAATTTCTTTTATATTTTTTTTGCGGTAGCACACTATGAGTCATAGATGAAACTGATGGATCCACCAAAAATGGATGAGTGCATAGTGTGTGTGTGTGTGTGTTTGTACTTATATTTATTAGATGATCCACCGCTCTGCACATATACCATAGTACTGAAAAGCATTTTTTAAAGTGAGTTTTTTTATTACTTGAACTGAGAAATATTCCTGTCCCGCTTTAACGTTAATGCTGTTTGTGAAGTAAGAGACCAGCCCAGGGCCATGTTTACCCTACATGTGAACCAGATACTTATTATGCATGGAGAACATTTCTTCTCTCTTAATAATAAACAAATGATATTAAAATAAACAAAAGACAGGTTTTGTACAGCACACACCCTGAACAACCATTAGCAGCAGTTAATTTCATCTTCTTAAGCTACCAATTTGGCCAGGAGAGCTTAAGCTTTCCATTGCATCTTCTTACCCCTTGTACTGTTGCTCTTCAGGATTGTCCCACATGCTCTCCCACTCCAGTCTATTCTCGCTGAAGATTTAAACACACTTATTGATTTCTCCTCTGCTTTGTCATGTCTTTTTGCATGCCCTCCTCACCACCAAGTGTAACCTGCCGATGTCCGTGTGTTCTGTTGACAGGCTCTGAGCATGTTCAGCGCAGCTCTTGCCTCTGGCCAGCTGGGTCCCTTGATGAGCCAGTTCGGGCTCCCAGCAGAGGCCGTCGAAGCCGCAAACAAAGGAGGTGAGTAGCGCTCCAGAAGTGTGTCCATTTGGTTGTGATGGCTTTTAAAAAATAAAAATAAAAATGTTTTATTGGTTTTAACATCAGGAGTATAAAATCCAGTGTGACACACATTTGGCTCATCGAATAAGGTTACATTTTGCAAATGCAGAGCATTTGCATACATTAGGTACAACACCTCATTACAGTGCAACAGCGACCTTAATACCCCCGTCCCAGAACCATACCTTGAATTTATAGAACCAGCCATTTCCCCGATACTCTGCCGTGTTTAGGGGGGCAACCCCTAGCCTCATAGTGTCCGCTTCTGCAGCGCCCACCATTCTACCCCCGGCGCCAATGTGTGAGAGTTGGAGGTGAAGACATCCAACGGGCAGCAAATATCCCTCTTTGCAACTGTAGGGGCCGTCCCCAGAAATGTTGGGTCAGCCCTTGTACCATCCAAGCCCTCGAGGTCACCTAGAAAAAGTGGGAGTGTGGAGAGGGGTACCTCCCATCCCAACACCCCCATCAGTTCACCTACCACTGCCGACCAGAACCTTAGGGCGTAGGTTGTGATGGCTTTTATTCCCCTTTTTCTGATGTGTTTAGAGGGGACTTGGTGGGACAGACAAGTTAAACAAGTGCTGCCAGTTACCTAATGCTACTTTCGTTTTGCCTTTCCATTTTGGATCGAGAGTGCGCCTGTAATAAGAGTTCACATCTATGTTACACTTCCCGAAGTACTGTTGCGTAAAGACTAATCGAGCTCTATGAACACAGGCACAGTAGGTGCGGAAGCTGTATTTCCAGCTCCGTTATGCCTCCTTGGGTAAGGGAATAAGCTTCTAGATAGACTGTGACTGTGTTAATACTGGGGCCTGATGCTGAACCTCCAGAGAAAGAGTTGTTCCATGCACTCCACCTTCTGTAAGGGAATGGCTTTCGTGTCCAGCTCTGCTGGAGGGAGTGCTTTTGAGTTGGCTTGGTAGATAGCCAACTGTGTGAATATGATGGTCCCTTGAATACGCTGCCAGATGCACACATCCGAATCGAGAGTGCCGGATACTCGTGAGAAAGCTACATGCATGGATTTACAGTTGGCTACATTGTTATCCTGAGACTTGTAGCCAAACACCAACTTACTGCATGGAAGACTAGGCCATATGGGTATCTGCTCCCACTTACAGCACCTTTACAGGCTTTTTATTGAGATAAAGGTCCTCAGAGTATACAGCCCACTTTTCAAATAGTTACTCCAGAGGTGTGCCGCTTGTGTGCAGCTTTCTGTAGCAGACAAGGGTCTATCTGGAGACAGCTTCTCAATGCATGCAGGTAATAAGGAATGATGTCCGGCATTGTAATGCTGTTTCTTCGTGGCGCACAGGCATTTTAGGGCCTATGTGCCACTGTTTAAATGAATGCCGCCATATAGAGACAGTATGTCAGATCATTCCTTTACTGCTTCTGTATGTAATCGCTGAATATGATTAGATTATTTAACTTAACAGTATATTGTAAGCATTTTGCACCCCGTCATTGACTTCACAACAAACATTGATTCCAGCTTAGATCAGTCCATTGTTTGATGTATCATGAGGAGTAAAGACTTTCTATATGTGCTGGAGCATGTGACAAGAACCTTTTTAAATTAAGGTTTTGATGCTCATGTCCAATAAATTACATTAATACATTTGTGAATAATGTGGTCTATTTTCTTCTTAGACGTTGAAGCATTTGCCAAAGCAATGCAGGGCACTTCCAAATCTGACCCAAAGGAGGGCGACGCCAAAGAGAAGAAGGACGAAGAGGAAGATATGAGTTTAGACTGAGGCCTTCTTCCCCCCGTTTATTCCTTCTCTTTTATTACGTATTTAACTTGTTATCTTCTGCTTGTCAATCTTGATTCCAATAAAGTTTTTTTTCTTCCTGAGATAAGGCCCACCTGCTCTTTGTCTCATTAAAGCACATTTGTCTTCAAACAGTAGAGACACTAGACTGGGTGTTTAGTATGCTGACCAAACTGGAGAAGTAGATTCAGGGCATAACATTGGTACTTCAGGCTCACCAGCATGTCACAACCAGAGGATCACGTGGCAGCAAAAAGAGTGGATGTCAGTGAGTGCTTCTGTGAGTACATCTCAGAAATGGTATAGCTCTGAATTCCTAAACAGAGTTTGTAGAATGTGTGTTGTAGATTATGATGTGTTCACCTCTATAATCTAGTGTAAAGGGCCAGAATTGTCACTTGATCATCTCAATTATAAATTTCTTGGACTACACCCAGGTATTATTTCCTTGCCTCTGCTTATGGACTGGATCCCCCAAAACTTTCTTTTAATAATGCTTAGTAGTCCGCTTATGTTCAACCGAATTGAAAGTTTAGAGTGAGTTAGCTCTAGCTATCCTTATGAACACTATTTCTACAAATCGAGATACATTTTAAATACCCCTTTTTAATTTCGAAAATCTTTTAAATTAAGAAAGCAGCCTTTGGTAGTTAAGCCCATTTTACTTTAACAGTGAAAATCTAGTGTATTTCCTGAACGTGCAACTCTAGAAACAAATTTGAAACTAGAAAAATACAGGTGTGGTGGGGGGAGGGGGGTGCAAAGATTCACTCAGGTCATTATTTTTCTGTTTACTAAGCTGGGATCCACAAACAAATCAACATCTCGAACTGCTATTTTAAAGCCCTGTATAATACGAAGTTTGTTTTTTGCGTTCCCTTTTTAGGTTTTGCCTAGGCAGCGCTTGTGCTGTCTCTTTGAGACATGCTGTATTCAGGATATGGGCATAAAGTTCCGCCCACTTTACATCCATCTTTTTAATTGGCTCCTATCACTGTCCTTTGTAAATTGTGACTTTTTATTGGTCAATAGGCTTAGTAGTCCCTCTTTTTAATGCCTATTCTCTTCTGGTAACCTCCATGAAAGACTGCCCCGGTTACATGTTGTTACTCGGTAGGCTTTAATTACAGCCTCAATGCACTATGTTCTTAAACTGCTTTGTCATGCCTGCTGTTGCAAGCAGGACACACTCTCCCGCAACACTTATTACTAACTCAGCACAGCGCCCGCTTTATGGACATCGATCTATAACTTAAATATGCTCACTCCCCCCTAGACTCAACAGCTGCACGAATGCCGCACTCTATGGTTCGTGATGCGGTCGCTTCCTCCATGTGCCTTTGTTCCCCCTCCCTCTCCCATCCATGGCTTCCAGTGCTTGCTCTGCTTAATCGCACCCACAGACTGGGCTTCTGGTCATTTCTGTGTCGTGAGACGACGTGACTGTAACACACTGTTCGCACCTGGTGGCGCTGCAGTCACTAACTGTAATGCGCTGTTGCTAACGACACACATAGGTAGGTTTTAAATACTGAAAAATAGACAGGACTTCGCGGCTGACCTGCCGGACCGGCACACGTGCAGCTGGGCCATAGCTATTGTAGCGCGCGGAGGGCTTCATCCGGTGCACCTGAGCAGCAACAGAGGCTTTAGGAATGGGTGGGCTGCCTTTTTCGGGGCAGTTCCTTTTCTAACAAATCGCATGCAATTACTAGGAAGTAATTTGATACAGACCGCCCTAGTACAGCCCCACAGTCTGCCTATCATTTTGAATCCAATTTTTTCCTCTTATTCACATATGGGAGAGTCGGAAGCGGAGTGAAGGCAGTCACCTGTGGGTGATAAGTCCATCCGGACACGGGATGTAAGCACTACTTTCAGGCACCTCAACGCCTGGTTGAGGAGCATTTGTGTCTCAGCAGCTGCCGCTGTTGTAAAAGTGTGAAGTTAATTTGTGTTACTGCCTTCTCTGTGTGAAGGTTCACGCTCAGTAAACACAAGCTTGGTCGCTCCATTAACGCGAAGGAGAAGCATTGAGGGCTCGCCCTGCATTGCTATGTCAGGTGTGTAAATCTCGAACACATATACACAGACTAATAACATTTAAAGAAGCGGAGATCATTAAAATATGTGGAGTCCTGCAATTTTCTTTAAAACTCATACCCAAGTCCCTAGCAAAAACGCGCTAGATAACAATATAATGTACGTCATTTTTTCCATACCGTCTATTTATTGACTTTTGTACCAATAGCGACATGCCGCGCTACAGGTTTAAACATCTCAAATCAAAGCGCGGCGTGCCGCCATTGCTACAAATGGCAATAAATTAAAAAAGGCAGGTGGATGTCGCATTTCTAACTAACTAATGCAAGACCTATTGTATTGCAAATGCTTGTTTTTCTTGAAGCTATGTGTTTTTTTCTCATTTTTTTTCTGTCAAGGGATTTTCTCATCCTCCCACCATGAAGACTCTTTTCTATGGCTGCACTTCTTGCGGTGGTGTGGAGACTTGGCATGTTTATATTGTCTGCCTTTAGACTTGCAGTCCAAGATCTGCTAGGACATGTAGAATGCGTTGTGACTGAGATTTAATTCTCCGCAGACATTTTGGCAAAGTTCCTTCTTTGTCTGCTACTTCCAGCAGGACAAGAACACACAATTCCCTCTTTTCAGCTGTTAGTGTGACCAATGCTGATGCCCTTTCCACCCCTCACAGACACACCCGAGGATCACTAGCATTGTCTGTCTAGTCCAGTGGTTCCCAAACTGTGCGCCGCGGCTCCCCGGTGCGCCGTTATGAGTAGCCAGGGGTGCCGCGCATGATTTGGGAAAGATAGCGTCCGGCCAGGCCTGAATGCAGCTTGAAGCTTATTGCAGCCGCAGCGCAACATACAGGGGAGTTAAAAATGCCACCTGCATAATCCGAGAACATGGTTTGGCCCAGGAGCTCACTGCCGCCATAGGTGCGTACGTACGTGCTTTCACAGACGCAGCCTCCGCATTACTGGCTTACGCAGCTCTGACCGTGGCGTTGACCGTTATTGCTGCCCGCCGTGTTCTGCTGTGCCTCGTGGGACCCTCTTCAGAAGTTATAAATAGGTAAGTAGGGCTGGGAATGTTGGTTTGTTGAACTGGCATGGGAGGGAATCCTGTGTGGTGAGCAGTAGAATGTTGAAGCCCCAGCTTAAAACCAAAGGCCTTAATTATGACTTCTTTAACAAGCTCCGTGGAGCCCGCCTATTTAGTGTACTGTAAATGCTGGTGATACTACTATTAAAGCCATGCTGATCTTCTGCCCCACCTCAGTTTTATTTACTAGAACTAGATTTTACACGATCTTGTCATTATTTATGTATCCAGGACCAAGCCTCTCTGTCATACCTTTTTCTCTGAACTTTCTAACCCAACACACCGATCGCTATTAGTAAAATTAAACTACTGGACTCATGGCACTAACGTACAAGTTATTTACCTTCAGTAACGATGTATCTGGTAGAGACGATTCTAGCTGCAGATTCCTTAACGTAGAATTATCCCCAGGCGTGAGACTGGATCAGAAAAACTTTTTTGCCACAGCATCCCTGCACGCTGGGGGGACGGCACCACGTGACTCCGCCCTGACATCGTCCACGTACGCGACATCAGCGAGGATACATAAGTCCCACCACGGCGCCCCAACGTCGGTTTTCTTTGGAGAACGTTTCCGCGCCACAATGCAGAGCCGTCACAAACAAAAACTGTGAGAATACAGGAAGTGTGCGAAAAAATCAGCTAAACAGAAAGGGAAGAAATGAATGATGAGGAACAGCACCATGCAGAAGAGTGCCAGGCACTTATGGAACCAAACGTCACGGAAGCAATCCTGCAAACAAATACGACATCCTCTCTGGTGGCAGAAAGCATGTGAAAAATTGCACAGCAGACGAAGAGGTCTGCAACCATAGCCCAGAACAGAGAAGGGCACCAAGGCCAGCACGGAAGAGTAGCGACGATTCACCCCCAGACAACACCAGCAGGGAGAAACATCTCCTGAAAAGAGCTACATTTAGAGACCCAGCCAAGAGACCTCAACCCCAAGGACTGCAGAGAAGTCAGAAAGTAGAAGCAATGAATAGAAGAAGGGCACAAGCAGACCCCACACTGGAAGACCAGGGGGGCAGAAGTACCCATGAAATCACCAATCAATCACCAGAAAGGAAGGAATGGATCACACAACAAGACAAGCATCCCCCTAGGGAGGAAGTAAGAAAAGGCACTCGCAGAAGACAACCACCTGGAGGCAGGTGAGTACAGAAGACCAAACTAAGGGTCCTCGCAGAACGGGGAGGAAGGGCGGGTCGTGAAGGAATCTGCGGCTAGAATGGTCTCCACCAGATACATTGTTACCAAAGGTAAGTAACTCGTACACCTGATAGACTACTAGCTGCAGATTTCTTAACGTATAATAGATACCCTAGCCATACCCAAAGGGAGGAGGGCCTGTGAGAGGACAGACCCAGCTTGGACGAACACAGGGCCCCAACAGGGGACGAGTCATAAGGACAGGGAGAATAACCAGTCCCCACCCAAGCAGAAGAGACCCACACCAACTTGGAAGAACACAGGGCCCCACAGGGGATGTGTTATGGGGACAAGATGGACGGCCCAGCCCCCACCAAGCAGAAGCACAAGACTAAGGGAGGGCAGTACACCCCAAGCTCAGTCAAGGCACCAGGAACGTCTGCCGGAAGCCCCAGAGGAACAGACAACGGCAGAGGAGTACCAAAGAAGTACCCCAAGACTCCAAAGAGAAGAGGTAGAAAAGGAGGCAAGGCCCTCTACTGGAACACACCCACAGTGAAGGGGACAGCTGAACCTGTCAGCGCCTGAAATCAACGGACAAGGCAGAAACAACGCCTCAGTCAATAAGGCAGGCGTGAGAAGAAAACGTAGTTTCAAAAGGTAGGTCACCTCACGACTTGACTATGGTAACCTGCTCTATCTGGGGGCCACGAAAAAGGTCATGGGCCGCCTTCAAGTCCTTCAAAACGCCGCAGCACGGCTTGTACTCAGGCTCCCCAGGAGATCACCATCAATTCCTGCTCTTCAAGCCCTCCACTGGCTTCCTATGGAGGAGAGGATTGAGTTTAAAACCCTTTCCACATGTCATCGGATCTTGAATGGTAAAGCCCCTGTACCGCTTCAGAATCTGGTGTCCCACTACGAGCCTACCCGTAAGTTACGGTCGTCTCAGACCAGACTGCTGACGGTTCCCAGGGTTAGGAAGGCTCGTATGGGAGGGAGATCTTTTAGATTTCTCGCTCCCAAATGCTGGAATATCCTGCCTCCAGAACTACGTCTTGAACCTTCTGAAACCCTTTTCAGAAAAAAGCTCAAAACTCACCTTTTCAGCAGGTAACTTCTTATGGGCGGGAGGGCGGTCATTTCTCACTTACTACAGCGCGGGGACACGCCAGTGGCGTCACCAGGCGCTTTACAAATGCCCAAAATAGAAAATAGAAATAGGAGCACCAGGGCCCACGCCAAGGCCCCCAGTCGTAGCCCTGCAGAGCAGGCGGCCGCAGCTGGCGACGGACAAGCACCACAAAACCAAACACTCAGACTACGTCGAGCTCAATTCTACGTCGAGTGATTCTGACGATCTCCTGAGGCGGAAAGCCGGGAGCAACGCTGTTTTAAAAATTGTATTTTGTGTTTGGCTTTTACTCTTTGGGCACTTACCCCCTTTTATCCCGAATTCCCCTCACCGCTTGCACCCGCACAGCCAACTAGGCGCTGCTGCGGGCCACGGGGAGGACCGCTGCCATCTTGGGGAAAGCCCAGGGTGTCGGAGCTGATGATAGGCCACGCCCACTCTTCACTCTTCACCAACTAAAAGGATGTGCCTCCCCCGGCCGCGCAGCGGGCGCGCCGGCGACGTGCCGAAGGCAAGCCCGTCTGCGCCTGTCCAGGCTCCGGGGCCCCTCATTACGCCTGTCTCCTCAATTACTCCTCCGAACAATTGCTGACATGCCGCGGCGACTGGCCCATTAGCACATCTATCCAGGCCCGGATCAACACCCTCGACATTGCGCAGTCTAACCTTTTCAACTCATTAGCCTTTAAGTCGGGACCTCAGCTGGCGGCACCCCCCCGCCTCCTTGCAACCACGGCCCAAACTCCTTGCAAACCCTCCACCGATGGCCTCTGTCTATCTCCTTAATACCCGTTCTGCGGTCAGACACCAAGTAGAGCTCCTTGACCTCCTGGATACTACTAAGCCTGATATCTTGTTTCTCACTGAAACTTGGTTTACCCCCGACTCCTTGCCAGATGTCCTAGCATCCCTACCTGACTCGCACTAAATTCTACGCGCCGATCGCCCTGTGGGGAAGACCGGCGGTGGAGTAGCAATGATAGTCCGTTCCAACTTCCAGTTCCAGCTCCTACCCCACCCCCCTATTGTAGCAGTTGATTTTTTGGTAGTTCGCTCTACCAACCTGGCGACCCCCCTTACCTGCGTGCTCCTCTATCGGCCTTAACAAGCTATGCCCCATTTCATTCCGGCCATACAGTAATTGCTGGCTACTCTTGTGGTCAACAATTCCGCTGTCTTATTATTGGGGGATTTCAACTTTTGGCCGGGTGATTCCCGGGAGGACGTTATGTCCAAAGATTTCTCTGATACCCTCCATTGCATCAATTGTACCTCCCACATCTCTCTCCCCACCCATATACATGGTCATACTCTTGACCAAGTCTGGTCCACCAACCTGCTAATCTCCACCCCCGCTGTATTCCCCTGTGCTTGGTCGGACCATTCCCTGATCTCCTTTTCTGTCGATCTCGGGGTGGCCAATACCCCCTCTCTCCCTAAAAACACCTGGGCTCGCAATTGGAACCGCGTGGACCTGGCCGCGCTAGGCCACTCATTAGCATCCTCCGCTCCTGCCCTGAGAGATACTCCTCCCAATACGCAGGTAGCCATCATTAACAGCTGGCTATCGGCTGCTTGCGATCAGGTTGCTCCCCTCAAACAGGTCAGAACATGCCGCCCTCATGACACCAACAGATGGTTCAACAACGACCTCAAATCCCAGATATTGGCGCTCAGACAGGCTGAACGCCACTGGCGATGTAGATATTGTCCTGACCTTAAGGTCCAATATTTAACCCTTCTCCGGGCTTACAAAAAAGCTATAACCGACGCCAAATCGGAATACTTCTCCCAGAAAATTCACCGGGCGGCCAATCAAAATAAAGAGATCTTTACTATCATGCATGAGCTAGCAACCTCTGACAGAGTTGCCCCCAGGCCCATCCCCTCCCAATCGCTTTGTGATGCCCTCAATGACTACTTTATCGAGAAAATCTCTACAATCAAGCGCAATATACCTTCGCCTCCCCTGTCCTTCTCCTGCCCTTCACCATTGCCGCCCCTCTCCACCTTTTATCACTTCCCTCTGATCACAGAAGAGGTCATTCGCACTCTGCTAGGGAAAGTTAAGACGGGTTCTCCCGTGGACCACTGCCCTGCCCACATTCTGAGGGAGCTCTTCTCCTGCTGTCCGGAACCCTTTATTACTCTTCTCAACACATCTATGGCTCTGGGAACCGTGCCAGACTCATTTAAATCGGCTACGGTTATCCCTATTTTAAAAAAAACAGGCGCTGACCCTACTCTTCTCTCCAACTTCAGGCCCATCTACTTGCTCCCGCTTCTGGGCAAGAATCTGGAGAGCTATATTACCTCTTCTCTCTCCTCCTACATTGAGGCTAATCTTCTTTTGGCTGGCCATCAGGCTTTCTTTAGACCTGCACACTCCACAGAGTCTGTTGTCCTCTCCGTGGTGGACGAGCTCAGAAGAAGCGCCGACATCCATTCCCCGCAGGCTCTGGTCCTCCTCGATCTGTCCGCCGCCTTCGACACGGTCGACCATTCCATTCTTCTGGACCGTGTCGAGGGGGCCGGCGTACGAGGTTCGGCCCTAACCTGGCTTACCTCCTTCTTAGTGGGCCGCTCTCAGGCCGTCCGGTTGGAGGGCTTCTCTGCTCCTTCTTGCCCAGTCTTCTGTGGGGTGCCCCAGGATTCGTCTCTTTCCCCTCTTCTCTTCAACTTTTATATTCATCCCCTTATCGCTGCCTTACAGGATATGGAGGTCATGGCGTTTAACTATGCCGATGACCTCCAGCTCATCTTCAACCTTTCCTCTTCCTCTGATTCCATTCTCAAGTTCCGCTCTACCTTGATTTTCATCTATAACTGGATGAACCTCAACCAATTAAAACTGAATCCTGATAAGACGGAGTTGGTCCTTATCGGCGGTCCTTCCAATCCCTGGACGTCTGCCTTTTGGCCCCCTGCCTTTGGTTCCCCTCCCTCTCCCTCTGCGAAAACCCTGGGCATAAAAATCAGCCAAGACCTTTCAATGCGCCCCAGATCAGTTTGGTGGTCTCTTCATGTTTCCTGTCCCTCAGAATCATTTTCCTGTACTTCACTGCTGAAGCCCTTAAACTCATCATCTTAGCGCTGATCTTATCCCGCTTGGACTACGGCAACGGCCTGTATGTCGGCATTCCTGCGTACGAGCGCCGTCGCCTGCAGCTCATTCAAAACCAAGCGGCCCACCTCATCTACAGGCTTCCGAAATCTTGCCACATCACTCCCCTGCTAAAGACCCTTCACTGGCTCCCCATAATGGAACGCTCACTTTTCAAGATGGGCTGCCTGATCTTTATGTCTTTAGCCGGCACTGCCCCGGCCTTCATTAGATCTAAGATCAGTGCTTATGTGCCTGGCAGAAGCCTTTGTTCCTCCACCCAGTTCCTCCCCAGCGTTCCCCGCTATCGAAGGAAAAAATTCGGTGGATCTAGATTTTCGACCCTTGCCCCCCTTTACTGGAATGCACTCCCTCTCGCGATTAGATCCATCCCTAGCTACTTAGACTTTCGCACAGCCCTCAAAACTCATCTCTTCTCCCTAGCATATCCTTCGTAACTTCCCCCTTTCTTCTCAGGATAGTCTTTTTCTGCAGCGCCAAGAAACCGCCTGGTAGTAGAGCGCTATATAAAACTCTTTCAACTTCAACTTCAAAACCAGGGCATGGCCAGGGAAATCCCGAACGACTCCAGAAGGAGACCGCTCCGGACAGAAACCAACCCACAAAAGAAGTGGGACCAGCCGGAAGATAAGAGGAGAAACAAGTAAGACGGACCACGTCGCCAATATATGAAATTATCCCCCCTGGAACACCTGACAAGAGGACCAGGACGAAGCGGCAGACAGAAGGGTGAAAACACCGCAGCACAACGCCGTAGATGGCATACCAAGCCAGTCTATCGACACATCAGATACCGAGAAAGACAGAACTGGAACAGCGCAAGCAGCACCCAGGTAAAGACCAAGAAACCGCTCCAGCGGAATACAACACCAGGAAGGCGAGGAACCCGCAAGGGGGAGGCCACACCCTCCCAGCAGAAGACAGCGCTATACAATAGCTACAAGTACCCCACTTAGGGTATGACACGTCCCCAAGAAGTATGAGAACCACACTTATGGGAAAATCCAGCATCAGAAAACAAGAACATAAGACCTGATGCAGAGTCCGCAGACGGCTTAGTAATCAGCCAAAAAGTACACACTTGCCAAAAAAAAGGGCTGAACCAGCAGCCAACCAAAGAGGGGCCAACCAAGGGACCCCGAGGACACAGCAAACCTCTCAGAAAGTGTAATGGTCACTCCAAACACCAGATTCCAGGAGCAGGTGGGATAACACCTCCCGTCAAGTCCCGGAGGATCAAGAAGCCAGCCTACGGAGGAGGAGGACGGAGCCCCGCAAGGAGACGTTGAATGGCGGAGTCCGCGTGAGTGTTAAACAGAAGGACCCCGCCAAAGGACTGGTCAACCAGGCGCTCCCTAATATTTTCAGGAAAGACAGCATCCCGCAGCCAAGCATGGAGACGGAGAGCCATAGATGTGGCCATAGCACGGCCGAGAGCACGGCAACATCCAATGCCGCACGAAGAATAAACGCGGACAACTCCCTACCATCCAACATATGGCCCCGCAGATCAGCACGGGCACCCTCATGGGAGACATGAGAAAGAAGGGACTCCACAGAGTCCCACAGGCTGGAAGTAGCCCTAGCCAATACACACAGTGTTGAGTGCCCGCAAGGCAGCACTGGGAGAAGCGAAAACGTTACGCCCCTATGAATCCTGCCACTGGGCCTCCAGAGACGGAGGAAACGCCACCACAGGCAAGGATGGAAAAGCTGTTCGTAGAAGAAAACCTTGAGTAGAAGAGTGGGAGGAAAGGCAGACAGGGTCGTGCAGAACCAGACGGTGGCGATGCAGTAGCCCCAAAGCCCCCAGAAGAGAATTATGGAGCGATGCTTCAAAAGGAAGGAACAGCTCCCATCCATCTGCAGAATACCAGCGGCTGTGGAAATAGCCCGAACAAAGGCAACACTGGCCTCAGTAGGAGAAAGTAATTCCTCCGTGGGCAACGGCTGCAGACTGAGCCATCCGTCCCTATGCCCAGGGGGAGAGCGACCAACCCCGGAATAGTGGGGGATCCACAGATGAATGGGGAACCTGAGGGGCTCGAGGGTAAGGCGGAGAGGCCGATGGAAAAGCCAGCCGCGAGCCACAGAAAGAAGGGTTTGAGGATTTAGGTTGTGGGGGCGGCGAGGCGCCCTCCCTTTAAGATGCCTGTAAAAAGGTAACAATACAGCGCCCTGTCTCCGGGGAGGAAGACACCAACAGATGACAGATCTCAGGAGAGGAAGGGACCTCAGGAAACTAATCAAGAACCTGATGCCGGCATGGCTCCGTAGAGTCCGCCACAGAAGCCTGATCGACGTCGATCGGCGATGGAGTGGTTATTTGCGGCGCCAGGTCGACCTCCGCCACCATGTGCTCCCCAGGAGAATGGGGCGGGGTAGACGGCGGTACGGCGAAGGAACAGCACCAAAAAGGCGGCAGCTTGGCCTCAGACTGGGCAGCCGCCCGCGTCGAGGACCGAGAGGGACTCTGGAAAAGCACCCCAGGTCCCAGCCTCCACCCGTGACTCCACCGGAGCCGGGGAGGAAGGCTCCCAGCGCCGAAACAGCACCAGCTCGGCCTTTGGTGAGGCAGCCGCCTGCTCAGAGGACCGAGGGGGACTCTGGGGCAAGCCCGGAATCCCGGTGATCTCCTGCGACACCACAGGGAGCCCCGTCGGGATTTGCGGCGAGGCAGGGACTCCAGGTGCCGAAGAGGGGAGCCCCGAAGGACTACACCTAGACGACACCACCCTCCTACAACCCGAAGCCAAAACCTTCAGCACTGGGGCCGGAGCTACCCAAGACTCCACAGAAGTCCCCGCGCTAGGCATGGGATCCGCGGCTGTCTCAGGAGGTGGAGGAGGGGCCAAGGAAGAGTGCAGAGGCACCGCGTAGGCTGTCATTTGGGCCCTAGTCGCCCCAACACCGGGAAACGGCGGGTAGGAAGGCGGCAGGCGGGGGTGCACATTCCTAGGGGAGCTGGCGCCCACGGCTGAAGGAGGACAAGGCCTCGGAGACAAGCTGAAAGACCTACAAGCCTACGAACAACGCCCTTGGGGCCGTGGTGAGGGACGATGCCGCAGACGGAACCGGTGGCTCCTTGCTTCCGAGGTAGGAGCTGGACGCTGGGACGACACCGACCTGGACAAGCGGGCACACAGCAATTTCATCCGGCGCTCCCCCTGTGACTTAGGTTTAAGGTTCGCTTCGCAATCTGTCCAATCGTGGTGCTCACCCAGGCACCACATGCAAATCGGGTGAGGGTCCGTCGCCGACATGGGACGTGCACAGGAGGTACACGTCTTGAAGCCCGAAAGCGTGAAAAAGGGAAGAAGGCCTGAAAACAGGCCAGGACACAATCCGGGTCCGCGTTGCATGCGGAAAAGAGAAAAAACTGACGTAGGCGCGCCAGGGTGGGACTTATGTATCCTCGCTGACGTCACGTACGCGGACGTCAGGGCGGAGTCACGTGGTGCCATCCCACCGGCTGGCAGGGACACCGTCGCAAAAAAGTTTTCCGGATCCAGTCTCACGCCTGGGGATAATTCTACGTTAAGGAATCTGCGGCTAGTAGTCTCTCAGATTTCAAATACACCACAGAAAATTACTTCGAGTTGGAAGGCTGAGAAACCCTTTTTCTCCTCTTTGTGGTTCAATATGCTTAATCCCCACAATTGAAAGCAAAGCCATTAACAGTCACAGCAGCAGAACAAGAGGAAGGACTCCACCTTAAAATAATTGTTCTTGAGCCATACAAATAAAGAAAACATACCCATTGACTGCCAACCTGAAATCTGTTCTATATATGTAACTAAACACTAGATTTAGTTATACACAAAAAAAATAGAGGAGCACTTTTATGAACTAGTATGCAATATTAGGTGTGCTGGTGTGGATACAAGTTATAAAATGTTCCTCAATATATGTACATTCACATAACTCCAGAATCTTCTGGAGCTACATATTCAACACATCTGCAGCTTTTGTAAAAAGAAGTAACCATAGTAACGATTGAGATGTACTGCCCAGTGTGCAAAGTGACTTTCTCTCACACTGTCCAGCAGACTTGGCATGTGACAGGCTTGCCACACGAACTTGCTTTATGCCGCCTGGCTGTAACCCAGACCTACTTGTCTGCCCTGCAAACAGAATTAGCTTGGCCCCCCTTATTAGCCTTCTGACTGACTTTGCATGACTAGCAGGTAGGTCTCGGCCAATCGGTCTCAGTCGAACTGGCATGCCATGCATGTATCTTAATCTGCTCACCAACTGAACAAAAAAGTTAGTGCTGGAGTCTATTTATTTCCTAGTCTTCCCTTGAAAAAAAATGATGATGCTATTGCCGATTTTACAGTTTCCAAATTAAGAAAGTAAATATTAGACAATTTGAAAAATGAAATACGTTTCTCACTTAACGAGTTTTTATTACACAACTTTTATATTTGTACTTTGTTACAAATATGATTATAATACCTTCATTGCATCCCAATTAACTTAAGGAAGACAACAGGAGGTACTCCCTAAGTCGGGCTTACATCCCTCCACCGGTAAAAGAAATGGTGGGGAGCCATGGCCAACTGCCAATTAGGTCAAGGGAGCCACAGGTCAAAAAAGTTTAGGAACCACTGGTCTAGTCACTTGACCTTAGACTATCAAAGGAATCTTGTTCAATGTCAAAGAAAGCACAGGATACAAACAAACCCCTAGGAGATCTTTATGACTGCACCTGGCATCACAGATGATCAAAAGATCAAGGATTCCCTTCTTTGGGATCCTTACTCTTTACGTCCAAAGAATGAAAATCTAGGCAGACACCATATAATCGGCCAGACTGGAAAGTATAAGGGAGTGTCAAAAACTCTACTGAAACGGCCAATATCTGGCTTATTCTAGATTGGAAGAGGCAGAAGCATTATTGTCCCCAACAACAAAAGCCCTTGTAACCAGTTGCCTTCTGGTTTTCTAGAGAAAGCCGAACCTTTATCTTTCTGGCAACACTACTCCGCACCCTCACTAATCATGGCAGAGACTAAAATGAGGTAAGTGTGCCTGATTCTGGACCGAGCGAATACAAAATCATTTTTTTCTGCTTCACCTACACTATTCTATTTGAGATCTTTACTTGCGGACCTGCTCTGCAGTAGTTGCAATCCCTCATTGTAAAGCTTTTTCTTAGGGCCATGGTGTGAGAAAGTGCCATCTTTCTTGCATTGGTATGCCCCCACTTTTTGCTGAACGGCTGATGTGCTTTGACTGAGTGTGCCCTGGGATCCTGCCAACCAGGTACCCAGGGCCTGTGTTCCTTCCCTAAAGCTGTATTGAAACAAAACCCAATTGGCATCTCTGGCCACCTATTAGCCCCTAGTAAATGTTACCCTAGGTGCCCCCGGGCCTGGTGACCAGAGAAGACCCCTAAGGGCTGCAGCACGTATTGTGCCACCCTTAGGGGCCCTGTACCCGGATACCCACACACTGCATTTGCAGGCTAAGTGTCTAGGTACAGAACTAAACAGAGAGTCGACATGGCATACATCCCTGTGTGCCATGCCCACAGAACCCACTGCCCTGGCATACTTCAGTCACCCCTCTAGCTGGGTGCCCTATGCCAGTGGTGTGGGCACAGATGCATGAGCCCTGTGCCCCTACAGTACACAGATCCATTCCTGGGCACTGCAAGTGCAGTGATGCCATTAAGAGTATATGGTGCTGGGAGGTTGTCATTACGTACTCCACAGCACCATAATGGCTACACTGAAGACTTACAAGTTTGGTACCAAACTTCTCAGCACATTAAACCCGCACTGATGCCAGTGTGGGATTTAATGTAAAATGCACCTGAGGGCATCTTAGAGATGCCCCCTGAAAACCTAACCTACAATCCACGTCTGGTCTGAGTGGCTGCAGAGGCTGCCACACAGCAGACACGTTGCTGGACCCCCAGGTATAGAGCCCCTGCTCTCCTGGGCCTGCAACAATGCACATCCTGGGTGGGGTGCTAGGTCTCCTCCCCCAGTATGGGCAGGGGGAAGCTTCAAAGGCGTGCCGCCTTTGTGAGCTTCTCCAGACCATTTGCTGTACTCGACAACTGGCCCCCACCAGTTCCAACCTCCACTCTGGCGGGAAGACCTGGGGGGAAACCCCACGTCAGGAAGGGGGGGGGGGGGGGTGCCAGCCTGTGCCAACCCCACCCCTCAGGTGGGAGCGGCGAGGTGGCGCACAACAATGGGCTCCGGCCATCTTGAAGATGGGGAGCCCTGCCCAATAACAGCTAGGCTCCTACCCCCTCCCACAGGTGAGGAGCAGGCTAGGGGGTGTGCCCTTGCCCGACCTGTAACACCCCTAAATTTAGTATTTAGGGGCACCCTGAAACTTTCTTCCTCAGATCCCGATAAGAAAAGAAGATCAAGAAGAAGAAGACCCGCCGTGCAGCTGCTAACAGGATGACAACCACTGACTTGGCCCCAGCCCTACCGGCCTGTCGATTCTGGAACCTGCTCCTGCTTAATCCCGGCGACTCCTGCGGACAGCAACCTTGGGACACCCGGAGGACTTGCCTGCCTTGACCCTCTTAAAGACTGGGACTCCCATAAGCAGAGGCTCTGCTGCAACAACCAACCCCTGGTGCCAGCCAGGAAGCTCAAGACCTGCCCACTCTGCACCCGCCAAGCCCGGCCCGTGCCCCCGGCGACTGGGACCTGAAGCCCAGTGTCCAAAGACCCTCCTCGACGAACCAGACGACGCCTGCAGCCTCAGAACCAGGGACCCCTCCAACCCCGACCAGCCAAGGGTAAGATTTCCCGACACCCAAAGACACCCCTGCACCCGGCGCCCTGCGACCCCCTATGCCTCCCTTTGGGGTACCTAGCTCTTCTCCAGGATACCAATTTACCTCTCGAAGTGGTGGTCGCACCTGAAGAATCACCGTCCCCGAGTCTGCAGCCTCGGTTCCCTTTTTTACCTTTCCCATTGAATAACATTGAGCGCCCGACGGCTCAAAGGCACCCTGCACCCAGCCGCCCGAGTGCCCCTGGCAGCGCAACCTGTGCCCTATCCTACCTCCCTATTTGCCCTGAGCAAGTGAACAGGAGCCCAGCTCCCACAGCTGCGTGGCCTGCTAGCCAGCAGCCACCAACCGGAGGCCTCCTGCCCCTTATTGGATAACATTGGGCCTAACTACCGCTGCACCCGGCTGCCCCTGTGCCGCTGAGGGTGAACCAACTGTACCTACCTGACCCTGGGGGACCCCTGAGTCTATGCCCAGAACCCTAACTTCCCCAGCCGAGTACTCACCTGGAAACCGGTAACTCACTTACCTGCCATTGGATAACATTGACTGGTTTGACTTGAAAAATCTTCTAAGTGTGAAGTTTTCAAAACTTAAAATATCCCCATAAAATCAACCGAATTCCGAAGTACTCACCTGTGATCAGGAGAGAAGCCAGTACTGCATCTTGTAGCCCAGTACTGAACCGCAAAAGTAATCCTAGTCAGGTTTACTAGTATCTTGAATTTTCTCCATAGGAATCCATTGTGTGCTTTTCTGTGAAATTTCTTCTAAGTGTCTCCTTTTTTTCGAAAACTTGAAATATTCTTTAAAAATCGTACCAAATACTGAAACGTAATTACTTACCTGTTTTAAGTTGAGACCCCAATGCTGGACCTAAGAGCCCAGTACTGGATTACAAAAGTAACGAGATCGTACTTTAACTGCAACCTGAATTTTCTCCCATTGGATAACATTGCCAGTTTTTCATTTAAAAGTTCCTAAGTGTGAACTTTTAAAATAGCTTTATATTCCTTAAAAATCACTGCATTAACGAAAACGTTTTTACCAAACTGTTTTCAGGTTAGATCCCAGGACTGAATCTAGCGTTCAGTCCTGGAACTATTAGAGTAATCTTCAAAGTAATCAGCTGTATTTATATAGAAAAACCCATTGAGCTCAATGCTAAATTGTGTTTAGAATTGTGTTGCCTACTGCAACCCTTGTACCTATTGTGTTTACAAAATGTCTTGCCTTTCTGCAAAGTACTCATCTGAGACCTTTCATATTGAGAACAGTATGTTTTTGATACCTGTTGGTTCTAAAAATAAAACCACTATATCTTTGATATAAAAATAATTGGCCTGGAGTTCAGTCTTTGAGTGTGTGAAACCTTTTGCTGACTGAGTGTGTACAACAAATGCTTTACACTGTCCTCTGGTACTGCCTTACTGCTCGACCAAGCTACCACTTTAGAGAGTAAGGTCACACCTGACTTTAACCTCTGTTATACCTCTGGGGTTTGTGGACTCTATACACCCTGTACCATATCTTGGTCCAGGATATATAGAGCCACTTTCTCACACATGGGTTACTGGGTAGTAACTCTTTGGGTTTCAGTGTTTACCACTCGTGTCTTAGGGCCACACACTATTCCCCCAAACTAAATGGTTTAGAGATTTCTTTTAGCACCCAACTCTGAGGGTGGCTTGGTTGAGCAGTCAAAGCTTACTCCAACAGATGGTGTGAGGTTAAAAATTCAATCTCTCTTCAGGTAAGTCAATAACACGAATGCTCACCTCTTAACTATTATGACGAAAAATACTTTATTAACGATAAGTAAATCGGAGTACTCTTATAAGTAGAATGCAGGAAGAAAACCAGAAATGTCTAGCCCTTTCTGAGACAGAGAATCAGCCCCAAATAATATTATAGTTTCCTGGCGTGAGATGCTAGAAATTAATGCTGTAGTATGTGTTACTGTAGGTACACTTGTCATCTAGTGTTGGGCTCCGACATTACAACTTGGTTTTAATCAAAGAATCTTCAAGTCATGGGATGCTATACGACTCCTTCCTTGGAGTCTGTGGCCAAAAACATTGTGCACTGACTCCACCTTAGATTGTTAGGTCACGCTGAAGCAATGCGTAAGCATTACGGTGAGATTCTAGTAAGCAGTACGAAAAGTCTGCCAAAACTGCGGATTAGACACAGTACATGTGATCTATGCGCGTGCACGCCAGCCACATCACACACCACCATTTGTCTGTGCCTCGCATCAGACTTCAAAGGCTTCCGCTCCCCCGCCCCCGCATCAGACTTCAAAGGAATGCGCTCCTGCTCCCCCGCCACAGCAATGCCGAGAGCTTGTTTCTGGACGAAAGTAAAAGCCTACCGTGCTTGTTTACAGTAGCCTTGCTCCTCAAATGCTGTTGCTGTGTTGCCATCTCTAGGGACACGCAGCTTGGAAACACTCGACTTGCTAGCTGCAATGCTACATCCGCTATGCTTTGCCTCTAGACACGTTGATCCCTCGCAGACTGTGCTGACTCTGCCCCTCCTGATTCTGAAACTGACCAACGCAGTCACCACCTGTCTCTTCTCTGTCTTATGTCTGCCCTGCCACCATTTACTTCAGACCCTCACACACACTCACTCACCCTCACCCACCTCCTCACCCTCCCTCTCACCCTCACACACCCTCTCACCCACCCCCTCACACTTCCTCACCCTCACCCCCCCTCACCCACCTCCTCACCCTCACACCCCCTCACTTTCACACCCTCACCCTCCCTCTCACCCCCTCACACCCCCCTCACCCACCCTCACACACCCTCACCCACCCTCACGCCCTCAAACCCCCTCACCCCACACCCCCTCACTCACCCACACACCCTCACTCACCCACCCTCACACACCCCCACACACCCCGTCACCCACCCTCACCCTCCCCGTCACCCACTCTCACCCTCACCCCCCTCACTCACCCCCACACACCCCCTCACCCTCACACCCCTCACCCACCTCACCCTCGCACACCCCCTCACTCTCACACACCCTCACCCACCCTCACTCACACTCACACACCCTCTCACGCACTCACCCTCACACACCCTCACCCACCCTCACCGACCCTTACCCTCACTCCCCCACACCCTCTCACCGTCACTCACCCTCCCCCCCTCACCCTCACCCCTTCACTCTCTCACCCACCCCCTCACCCCCGCACAACAAAACATAGCATAGCATAACAAAACACAGCATACATAACAAAACATAGCATAGCAAAACATAGCATAGCATAACAAAACGCAACAAAACATAGCATAACAAAGCATAGCATAACAAAACAGCATAACTAAACATAGCATAGCAAAACAAAGCATAGCATAACAAAACACAACAAAACATAGCATAACAAAGCACAGCATAACAAAACACAAAACATAAAACATAGCATAGCATAACAAAACACAACATAGCATAGCATAGCAAAACAAAGCATAGGATAGAAAAACTAAACATAGCATAACAAAGCATAGGATAGCATAACAAAACCGAGCATAACATAACAAAACATAGCATAACAAAACATAGCAAAACACAACAAAACAGCATAGCTTAACAAAACACAACAAAACATAGCATAGCAAAACAAAACATATAATAGCATAGCAAAACATAGCATATCAAACACAACAAAGCATAGCAAAACAAAATAGCATAACAAAGCATAGCATAACAAAACATAGCCTAGCATAACAAAACACAGCATAGCATAACAAAACACAGCATAGCATAACAAATCAAAGCATAGGATAACAAAACATCGGATAGCAAAACATAGCATAGCATACAGCATCACTCCGCACCACCACAGCATCACTATGCGCTACCACAGCATCACTCGTTCGCCATCACAACATCACTCAGCGCTACCACACCCTCAATCTGTGCAACCATTCAACAACACCTGGTTCAAATATGTTCTCTCAATGTTTCAAGCTTTATTACAAATGTAACAAAAAGATGTTAATATTTCACTTCTGTTCTTGGATTATCGTCACAATAAAATACACTGAACATAATCTTCACAAAAGTTATTTACAAAACTTTAAGCTATTGCCATTATAAATTACAATAACTTTTATTTAAGTATTAATTATTGAAAAAAAAATTAAAAGCCATTGTTATTTGTAATATCAATACATGTAAGTCACGTAAATACAACACTGTACCAAATACCAAACTGTAACTACGGCCAGGAATCTAGGTGTCATTTTCGACTCAGATCTCTCCTTTGACCAACATGCTAAGACGGTAGCCGGCAAATGTTTCGGGACAATAAGATCCTTAAAAAAGTTCTTCAACTTCCTCCCTCTCGACGCCAGAAAGAGTGTAGCAGTAGCCCTCATAATTTCGCGACTAGACTACTGCAACGGCTTACTGGCAGGAGCAAAAAAGAGCACTCTTGCGAAACTCCAGAGCGTGCTTAATACAGCTGCTCGACTCGTACTCAAACTGCCCCGTAGAGCCTCCATCTCCGCAGCCCTTCGATCCCTACACTGGCTACCTCTTCACAAGAGAATTTTATTTAAAATTCTAATCATCGCCTTCAGAGCTTTTAATAAATCCGGTCCAAAATATCTCCACAAACGTTTTCCCCACTATACCCCCAGGCGATCTCTCCGTTCGTCCCAGGACAACCTCATCCTGCCTGCAAAGTATAATCTGAAGACGAAGGGAGCCAAAACCTTAAGCTACTTGGCCACCAAAGCATGGAACAATCTGCCCAAACACCTCAGGCAATTAACGCAAGAAAAACCATTCAGAAAGGTTCTTAAGACGTGGATCTTCAGCCTCCCCGATGATCTCGCTAAAGCAGCCATCTAATTTCCTCTCCGCCCCCAGACCGGTAATCAAGGATTCTTAGCGCCATGATGCTCCTTCCGGAGCGACCGCCGCGCTTTACAAATACCCCTACAAATACAAATACAAATACATATTGCATTACAAATGCTATAGGTGTCACATTTGTGAAAGTTATAACTATTGGCATTGTAAATAACAAAGCTATTAATTTCGCTATTTTCAAAACCAAACATAAATAAAATATGTCATTTACAATACCAATAGCTCAAACTTTCTTAATGCGAGACCTATTGCATTGCAAATGCTTGATTTTTCCTGCCATCGGGTTCGGAGGTGGTCGGCAATGACTCGGAGATTGATCAATTCTTTGTTACTTTCTTTGGACTTGCTGATCTATTCTTTGAGAATGACAGTTGGAGAATAATTATTGCGCACTGGTCTCCCGCAGGTACACTGCTCTTCTATAACCAACCAGGTAGACAGTGCCCCAGTCTCCGACTTGGTCAAGTCCTGTTCATCGAATCCTGTTCGACCTCTGGGGAGCAAACCTCCAAGAATGCAGAGAGGAATGTGGTGATGGAATGCACACCCTTTACATTTTGCCCACAGAGCAATGCCTATAGTTGAGCAGACCAGCATGGCGCTTACATCCTAAATCTCTCCTCTGACTATTGCAAGTCATCTGGTGACTTTTGCCTTGCCATTTTCTGCAAAAAGACTAAGGGCCAGAGAGAAAAGTGTTGAGCGCACCAAAGATGCAGCAAATCTCATCCTTGGAGACGCTCAAAATCATCAGCGAACATGACCCGCTCTTCATTGAGGAAGAGGAGGTAGGGCCCTCTGAAATATTTGTGCACCAACCAATGCCCAGCCGCAAAGCCATATTCTCAAGCGCCTCAGAAGGAGAAGATCAGGATGCTGGGCTCTCATCGTCAACAATGACAGGGTAGTGCATGACGATGACACAGAAGGCCTTGGTCTCCGGTCCATCGCTGGGTGGGGGGTGGATGGGGGATAGGGTTGGTGAACTCTCTGTGCCTTCACTGGCACATAAAATATCAGGAAATGGTGCCCAATATTGTGAGGCATATCTGCTCATGCAGATATGCCCTCACCTGTAGTATCGTGCACCCTGCCTTCGGGCTGTGAGGCCTGCTAGAGGGGTGGCTTACGTATGCTGCCAGGCAGTGCTAGCTGGCATGGCAACCAGGCAGGGTGCCAATGCAACTGCCCTGTCACTTTCTCCCTCATAGGGGCTTGCATGCTTCAAGGGCAGAGAAGGGGTCCCAAGGGAACCTCTTCAGCTCCCAGGCCCTAGGTACCCAGGGTACCGTTTACTAGGGACTTGCAGGAGTACCAACTGGGAGTTAGTTTTAGAGAAGGAGCACTGGCACAGGGCAGCTGGTTGGCAGGGACCCAGTGCATTACATTTGAAGCCACATCGAAACCAGGCAAAAAGTGGGGGGCTAACTATGCAAAAGAGGTACTTTCTCACACATCCTTTATGCATGTGTGATATTCTGTACTATATGTTTCATGGTCAGCCATTGTAAGTTTATATCTGACTCAGCCATTGTAAGCTTATTTCTGCCTTTCCGCTACCTAACATCTCTGAGATGCTGTCCCTCCTAGAAGGAGTCAAATTCTTTTCGTCGATAGATCTGGCTTTGGCATACCATCAGGTGAAATTACACTCACAATCACAAGATTTAACAGCATTTATTACGTCCTTTGGGACTTTCAAGTTCATTAGAATGCCTTTTGGGTTAATAGCTGCCGCTGCTGTTTTTCAGAGGATTATTGAGCACATTTTAAGTAAGGTCAAAGGCATAAAAATATACCAAGACGACATGCTTGTCTATGGTTGCAATAAAGAACATGAGGACGTAGTGGGACTGGTTTTAAAGATACTGGAGACTAATGGTCTCACCCTTAAAGCAAAAAAATGTAAATTCAATCTCACTGAAATAGATCACAAAATCTCTGGTTCCGGTATAGAGCCCAAGAAAGAGCTTGTAGACACTATACGTCACTTAGCCAGTCCCTGTGATAAAGAACAGGTGGTAAAGTTCTTAGGTATGACCGAATATTATGCAAAATTCATCCATAACTTTGCACACAAGACACAAAATATGGGGCTGCTTCTAAAGAAAGGAGCAACTTTAACTTGGAATAATGAGTGTGAAAGAGAATTTGTTTTGATCAAACAATTGTTGTCTAAAGCTTCTTGTTTGGGCAGTTTTGAGCCAAGTCACGAAATTGTCATCATGACAGATGCCAGCTCTGCAGGTTTGGGTGTGGTTATGTTACAAAACCATGGAGGCATAGAGAAAACCATTTTGTTCTTATCCAGAGGTCTGAGGGGAGCTGAACACAACTATTCTGTGGTTGAGAAGGAGACCCTTTGCGCAAATTTCGTTGGGGAACCTATTTCATTCTAAAGACAGACCATAAACACTTTGAAGGAAATTTTCACAAAAAAGGGTCAAGACAACATCTCCTCCAGAATAAGAAAATGGGTTGTAGCTCTTCAAGAGTACAACTTTACTGTTGTTTATGTCCCGGGTGCAAAAAACAATTTAGCGGATTGTTCACGTTTTGTTAACACTGAAAATACCAAGGACAGTAAGTTTGAGGATGAAAGTGATGATTTTGAGGACTTTGCTGTCTGTCTTGTCAATGAGAGTATCATCAAGAAAGAAGTGTGGGAACATGAGCTCTCAAATGATGTGTCTCTTCAATCTGTTTCTAAGGGCATTGCTGGGTAATTGGGTTAAAAATGCAAAGGTAGACGAAGCTCTTAGTGGTTTCTTTCGTGTTAAGTATGAACTGGCATGTCAGAATGGAATTTTGATGAGGCACCAGACTCATTCCACCAACCTCTTTAAGGTCGCAACTTGTGGACTTTGCTCACGAGAGCCACCCTGGAATCTCAAAAACAAAGGAGATTCTTAGACAAGCCTACTGGTGGCCTGGAATGGACACTTTTGTGGAGAAGGTTGTTAGAGATTGTAACAGAAGTGACAAGATTTTAAAACCATGTGTACAACCTATGTCTTTAAGAACACTTCCTAAAAACGTCGGAGGAAGTAGTTATCGACATCTTGGGGCCTATCAAACACACAAGTGTAGATACGTTTGTTATAGTCCTTCTTGATACATTTACATAAAACAAATGAGTGGATATGCTATCTTGATCTGCACATCACCAAATGTACAGATGTCATGGAAATTGCAATATGTCACTCTTCAACCATTTGATATTGGGTGCTAATATGGTGCTCAATACTCATCCACCTAGAGTATTACACTTTTGGGACTACAAAGTAGTGGTGTCATTGATCGCATCTGTTGAATAGACATAACAACATTGAACATTCCTGCTTTGACAATGATTTAAGTGTTCAAACAACTTCTATAGTGACTTTGCTCTGGTGTGCTACAGTGCTTATGAGGTGGAATGTCCTTCTTGATGTTTATTCCAGGTGGCCTGAGATAAGAATTACTAATTCGATTGAAACCAAGGATGTTCTACTGTTTCTTGAGGACATATTCGAAAGGGAAGGTTTTCCTTCGAGACTACTTTCAGATAATGGTGTTTCTTGAGGACATATTCGAAAGGGAGGGTTTTCCTTCGAGACTACTTTCAGATAATGGTGTCCAGTTCACGTCCAAGGATATGGTTGGCTTCTTAGATGATAAAGGGATTGTGCACAAAAAGTCAGCACTTTATCATCCAGAAACTAACGGTCGAGAGGTTCAACAGTGTTTTAAAAGAGACTATTCAAAGAGCTCTTTCTAATCATATCTCTTGGGAAGTAGAAATTCATAATAAAGTAAACAATTCCACATTAACTCCTCATTCTTTAACAGGTAGAACACCCTTTGAGCTGTTTCGTAAGCGCAAACCTTCCACCTTGTTGTGTCTTTCATGGATACCCAGAAGTTCGTCTGATTCTTTATGCATATATGAGGACAAAGAACGTATCGCGAAAGAGGTTAAGAATATGTACATGAACAAAGGGATTTTTGACAGAAGGAAAGTGGTTAAAAAACTGTTGTGAAGGTTGCAGATTTTGTTAAAATTCGCAGCCCTCATAAGACATCGGTTTCTAAGGGCTCTAAGTTCTTACTTCCTATGAAAGTCATCAAGGTGTTCAAGAATGCCATTAGAACAGAAGACCATAGGGTATGGAACTTGAATAGTGTCGCAAAATTTCCTAATGTTGCTTCTGATGTCAATCTTAAAAATGGTTCACAATCAAACAAAGATATGGTACGTGAGAGAAATGTGAGAACACGTGTCAAGCCAAAATATTTAGATGATTTCGTATTAAGTATTATTTTATAAGAGTACTTAGCCATAATTTCTAGATTCCTTTGTATACAATTTGATATTTAACTTATAATTGTATTTCTACTGTTTGTTTAGTTATTGAGAGGAAGATGTGTGATATTCTGCACTGTACTATTATGTTTCATGGTCAGATATGGTAAGTTTATTTCTGACTCCGCCATTGTGAGCTTATTTCTGCCTTTCTTACTTCAGTGTTCTGGAACTCTGATTACCAAGCTTCAGCTTGGAATGTATATCTTTAATCTTGTGAAACAGTTATTCTGTTGTCAGCTGTGAAGGTGGAACTAGCAGGCTGAGGTGTTACCTACAACTTAAATAAAGAACCTTTACTTTATCTTTGACTGTCTGGAGGATCTTTACAGCGTGTCTCTGCAGGATGAAGGTAAAGCACCCCAACTAAGACGGATCTTTACATTGGTGCAGCCAGTAGGAAGCCAGCAGAGAGATGAATAGGCAAAAAGGGAACCTGTCTGCAAAATACCCTACATCCACTGCTAGTCTAGCACTTTAAGTGACATCACCTGCTCCAGCCCCCTAATACCACTGTGATGTATCACTCAGATCAAATAGGAGATCCCCACAAGAGGGCTTGCATGATCATTAAGCTGACTGCAGGAAAAATGCACAGGTCTGTCGAGAAACACCCTACAAAGGCAGGTCAATGCAACTCCACAAAGCCATTCAGAGGGGTCTTCTCCCTGCAGTCACACAGAAAGGGGAGGTGAAGGTCTGTACGAGGGCGTCTACTTCAGCTAATCCTTACCTAGAAAGCAGGTCTTGAAACCAGAATATTGTCCATTCCCAGACCTCAACACCCAAGGAATGGATCAGAGAAGAAAAATTCTGAATACTGGCCCTCCAACAAGGAGCATATTTACGAGCCCCATTGCGTCACTCTTGCACCACACACTAGATCGGTTAATTGACCCTGTGTTTGATTCCACTGACGTGCCAAGCACTCTTGAAGGGGATGCTTAGTAAGTCTTGCATAGGGTACAATTGCGATGCAGATGCCATCATTCCCAAAGGTTGCATGAACACTCTGGCTGGTAAGTCTTGGTTGGACTGAAACTGGAGTACGATAGCCTGATTATTGTGAATTCTGGTTACATTGTGAGAGGCTAGAGCTTTCACTGTGTCTAGAGTGGATCCGAGGTAAGACTGCATCTGTGACGGATGCAGGTGAGATTTTTGTGCATTGACCGTGGAGCCCAGTTGATGAAGTAGGTCTATTGTGATCTGTGTGTTTTGCAGATATTTTTGGTAAGTGCTCACTTTGAGGAGCCAGTCGTCTACAGAGGGTTAGACATGAATATGCTGTCTTCTGAGATGAGCCCCGACTACTGTCAAACATTTGGTAAAAACTCTGAGCTCTGTAGTCACTCCGAAGGAAAGTACTTTGAATTGGTAGTGCTTGCCTGATGGCTTGGAATATGAAAATATGCGTCTTTTAACTCTAGAGTAGACATAAAATCTGCAGTCTGGAAAAGTGGAAGTACCTGTTGAAGGGTCACCATGGGAAAGTGTTCTGACAGTATATATTGGTTTAACTCTCTGAGATCCAGACTAGGTCTTAGAGAACTGTCCTTTTGTGGGAATGAAAAAATACAGAGCAATGCCCTGAGCCCTGGTACTGTGTTGGAACCGGCTCTATAGCTCCTTTCAGCAAGAGAGATTGTACTTCACGTTCAAGCACTTTTAGGTGTTCTGGGGACAATTTGTGAGATCAAGGTGGAATGTTAGGAATCTTGCCAGTAAGCTCAAGGCAATAACCATGTTGGATAATTCCAATCACACATTTGTATGTTATAGATTGCCAAATAGGGAGAAATTGTTGAAGTCTTACCCAAATAGGGAGAAATTGTTGAAGTCATGCCAAAGGCAAGCCCGTCTGCACCCGACCGAGCCCAGAGGCCAGAAATGCTGTCCAAATCAGCCCTTCTGCCCTGGCCACTGCTCGGCTAACATATTCTGGTACTGTTCTATGCAAAATCAGATCAAGAGTTCTTACTGACCACTCACTCAAGATTTGCTGCCCTATGAAGTTCTCGAGAGCTCTTGAAAGCCCAGCAGCCTGTAGTACCTGTCGTTTCCACACCTTCTCTGACACAATAGACGCTCATGACTAAACAGATCTCTTCAAATTTCCAACACTCCCAAGTATATTTTATGTAACGTACGCTCTCTAGCTAAACATTCTATCGAGGTATGCGATATGATCTCTACCCACTCCCCTGAGCTTTGTTTTATTACTGAATCTTGGCTAACACCCACTATTCTTCCCTCGATTAATTTGGCCATTCCGGAGGGTTATAAACTTACTCACCTTGATAGAGCGGGAAAAACTGGAGGAGGCATTGCGATTGCCTTTAAAAACCATTTAAAGGTACAATGGCTGTCCTCCGTAAGTAACGATCTCCTGGAATTAGGGATTTTTAAAATCACTAGGTCCCCGTCAGACGTATGGAATGGAGCATTAATCTATCGACCACCAGGACCAAAAGTAAATGTTGTTAACTATCTGATTGAACTCATTGCTATGCAGGTCCTGGCTTCCACTCATTTTATTCTACTGGGTGATTTTAATTTTCATGGTGAAGATGTTCCTAACCCAGAGGTGAATAAATTGGTTTCCAGCCTTAACCTTATTTGCCTTGTCCAAAAGGTGGGTGGCCCTACGCACCAAGCTGGGTACACATTGGACTTAATCTTCACCACAATGGAACATCTAAGTTGCCATTCCCCTTCTCCCCTCACTTGGACCAATCATTGCATGATTATGTTCACTTACCAACCTCCGACTGAATCGACCTTTTCTGTTCACTCACAACAGAAAAAGAAACAACTACGCAGACCTTGGCATAAACTCACATTAGAGTCCTTTAAGGAGGCGATTCCGCGACACAGGAGGGAATATGACCATAACGACTGCGATGTCTCTGACCTGTTGGACAGTTTTAACTCCAAATTAACAACAGAATTTGATCTAGTTATTCCTCAAATAAATCCGAGCTCAGCACAGCGACGACCTTCTGCCCCCTGGTATTCAGGTGAGCTGAAAAATGATAAATCCAGCTGCAAGCGGCTAGAGAGACGTTGGAGAAGTACTAAAAGTCCTCTAGACAGGCATATTTACAAACTTGCTCTTTCTAACTATCACCAAAATATAAAAAAGGCGAGACGCATTTATATCCTGAACCAAATCGAACAAGCGAACAACTCTTCGAAAGCATTGTTCGATATAGTTAAAGATTTTGTGTCACCCCAAGCCTGTAAACAGCTACCAGTTGAGTCGCAGGAACTCTGCGATTCAATAGCGGAGTACTTCCATGAAAAAATTTCACTGATTTATGCCAATTTTCCCACCCCAGCCTTCCATAATTCAGAATCAATTACTGGCCTCGAGGAGGAGCGGTTAACTTCACTCTCCTGTCATCTTGACCAGTTTAATACAACCTCGCTGGAAGAGATAGATAAAATTCTGGTGTCTGCAAAATCGGGCTCGCCGGGGGACTTATGCCCACCAAAAATCATGGCTCTTCTTTCTCCTAGCTGTGTGCTGGACATTTCAGAAATTTTTAAATGTTCGGTTCAATCAGGCAGTATCCCTTCAGAATGGAAGGAAGCGTATGTCCGCCCTATATTGAAGAAAGCTACAGCTGACCCCCAGGTGCTCAGCAATTATAGACCTATATCTTTGCTGCCCCTGCTCTGTAAGCTACTAGAAACATTAGTAAACAGACAATTAAGCTCCTACCTGGAAGTGAAGAAGATTCTTCACCCATCCCAATCGGGCTTTCGCCCAGGTTTTAGCACCGAGACAGCCATCCTGGCAGTCACCGACTCTGTGAGACAGGCTTTGGATACAGGAGGATCTATGGTGTTGATCCTCCTAGATCTCTCCGCAGCATTCGATACCATCTCCCATCGAAGGCTTGTGGAGAGATTACACGCCTGTGGCATACGAGGCCTTAAAATGGCTTACAGATTTTCTGACAGACAGATGGCAAACCATCACGTTTGGTCCCTACCTGTCACAAAAATATTACTTCGATAAGGGTGTGCCCCAGGGCTCTTGTTTAAGCCCTACACTCTTCAATGTTTATATGGCCCCTTTGGCCGCAATTGTTGAACCACTTTCGTTCGAAATCATATCTTACGCTGAGGATACTCAGCTTATGTTCCCAATTGATTTGAATCCTGAAGAAGAGAAAACACGATTCTCAGTGGGCATGCTTGCTATCTCAAAATAGATGACCGAAAACTGCCTCCAGCTAAACCCCGGAAAAATTGAGCTGAGGCTCTTGGGTAAAGCATCTGCCATCTGGACAGATGATTGGTGGCCTGACCATTTGGGACGGGCTCCCGCCCCAACCTCCTCAGTAAAAAACGTGGGTCTAAAATTGGACCAAGCTCTCACCATGAAGGACCACATTTCAGCTACTATGAGCTCCGGCTATTACAGCCTTCGCCTCCTGCGCAGAATAATACCTTTTCTGCCAGAGAAACATCGTAGAACCGTGGTCCAGGTGTTGGTAATCAGTCGCCTCGACTACGGAAATGCCTTACTGGCGGAAGTGGGTGAGACACTATTAGCCAAGCTACAAGTGATTCAAAACACTGCAGCAATAGGCGGGGACATAAACCTGGTTATGGATAACGAGAGGGATAGATCGGGTCGGAGGTTCGGCGATTCAGGAGCTCTCTCTACTGAGGGGAAGCGCTGGCTCGCCAGTAGGGGGTTCCTGAACACATGGAGGGAGATCCATCACACAGCCCCGGGCTACACCTTTTACTCACATGTGCACCGTACATATGCCAGAATAGACCACTTTCTCGGCTCTGCAAAACTGGCCCCCATGGTACAAGATATGGAGGTTACCCCGGCGGCCCTGTCAGACCACGATGCGGTAGTGCTTCGCCTGCAGGTCCCGCGTATGCAGTCACATAAGGGTAAATGGCGCCTCAGAGAGAATCTGCTTTCCCGCAAAGGGGTCCCTCAGCAACTTTCCCAGAGCATCGCGGATTATTTAAGCCAGAACGACACGGGGGAGGTGGCCATGACAGCAGTCTGGGGGGCGCTCAAGGCGGTCATCAGAGGGGTAGTCATAGCGATCTCGGCAGCGGACAATAGGGAACAGAAGGAACAACGCCAGGAGCTGACGGCACAGGTGCTGGAGCTGGAGAGGGTGCACAGCCGGACGGGGGCCCCTAGGATCTGGCGCAAGTTGAAGGCAGCCACAGCTCAGCTTGCGAACCTAGATTTGGATCGGGCGGAATACGCAGCATTGCGTCTCAAGCACACATACTACGTGGGGGGGGGGGGGACAAGACAGGCCACCTGCTAGCCAGTAAACTTAAAGCGAAAATTGTCCGGTCTAAGATCCCAGTTATTAACGAGGAAGGTGGTGGGGAGCTCTGGGAGGACGACCGCATTGCGGAGGCGTTCAGGACATTCCACGCCAAACTTTACAAGGCTGATCCGGCCTCGGATGCTGGGGCGGGAACAGCATACCTTGACGATGCTAATGTAACAGCCCTTAATGAGGCAAACGCCCTGGCTCTAGATGCCCCCATACTATTGGAAGAAGTGATCTCAGCTATTGCACGTCTTAAACCGCTTAAGGCGCCAGGCCCGGACGGATTTTCCGCGGGCTTTTATAAATCCTTCTGCCCCTCCAACCCCCATACTGACAAAACTATTCAACTCTTTTCAGGGTCTGGGATCGATCCCACAAGAGATGCTGGAGGCAGACATTATAGTCCTGCCGAAGCCGTGCAAAGACGCGTCCCAGTGCGCGGCCTATCGGCCGATCTCACTCCTCAACCTCGACTTAAAGCTCTTCACAGGGATTCTAGCCGCGAGGTTGGGCCCCTGTCTCCCAGGTATAATAGAACCGGACCAGGCGGGCTTTATACCTTCCCGTCAATGCGCAGATAACTCCAAGCGCCTGATGCACGTGATTGATAAAGCACACTATTTTATTTATTTATTTATTTTATTTTCGAAATTTTTATAGCGCAACAAATACCCTAGGGTGTCTCGGCGCTGTGGAGCTACTAGAATCAACCATCATCTTACTGGTTGAACAACCATGTTTTTAAGAGCCTGCGAAAGCTCATCAGGTTCGGGGCGGTCTTAATGGCCAGTGGCAGAAGATTCCAAAGTTTTGGGGTGGCCACCAAAAAGCGCCTGTCTCCCCAAGTGGCGGTTCTTGTACGCAGTACAGAGAGGAGGCAGGTGTTAGCCGATCTTAATTGCCTCTTGGGAGTATAAAGCTGAAAAGCTTCAGTAAGAAACCTAGGTCCTATGCCATGTACTGCCTTATAGGCAATGCAGAGGGCCTTAAATTTGATGCGGCTTTCAATTCTCAGCCAGTGGAGGTGGCGGATGGCAGGGGTAGTGGGCTTGCGACGAGGGATATTTAAGAGAATCCTTGCAGCCGCATTCTGAATAGACTGCAACTTCATAAGGACACGCTTCTGCGTATGTAGCAAGAGAGCGTTCCCATAGTCTATTTTTGAGAAAACTAAGGTAGAGACCAGAGTTTTCCCAGCTGAAGTAGGGAGGTAAGGCAGTATTTTCTTAATTTTTTTCAAAATAAAGAAAGCTGAAGAAACAACCTTATTAGTGTGAAGGTCAAAGGACAGCTTACTGTCGAACATCACTCCCAGGTTCCTGGCCTTTTCCACTGGGACAGGTGGAAGGCCCAGCTTTTCAGGCCACCAAATGGACGACCATTCAGGGGAGAGCCTGCCGAATGTCATGATCTCGGTCTTGTCCGAGTTAAGCCTTAGACAATTCGAGGCCATCCAAGTACTGACCTCAAGCATGGCTCTTTGAAAGTTGGCTGCCACAGTAGGGCCGTCTCTATGGATAGCCAGAACCAGCTGAGTATCATCTGCGTAAGATGTGAGTCGTACCCCATGGGCCTCTATTACCCTCGCCAAGTCTGCTACGTAAATGTTGAACAACATAGGACTTAGCTAGGAGCCCTGTGGGACTCCACAAGGGAGTGCAGGGAATAGAAATCTCCCAGCCTCACTGTCTGGGTACGGTTTTCCAGGAAAGATGAAATAAGATCGCTGGCCAAACAGGTTATCCCCAGAGCTGTGACACGGTCGACCAGAATGGTATGGTCGACCGTGTCAAAGGCTGCTGATAGATCCAAAAGGATCAAGACAGCCGCCCCTCCCTGGTCCATGATCGCCCTGATCTCATCAGAGGCTTTTATCAAGGCGGTCTCAGTCCCATGCCCTTTCCTGAACCCAAACTGCATTTCGTCGAGGAGTTGGTGAACCTCGACGAACTCTGAGAGTTGTCTATTCATCAGGAATTCGCATACTTTGGCAGGAAAAGGTAGACACGCAATGGGTCTGTAACTGGCCACAGCTGTAGGGTCTAAGGAAGGTTTTTTTAAAAGGGGTTTTATAACCGCCTTCTTCCACAGGCTGGGATATTGACCTGTGTGGAATATAGTATTACAGATTTCCATGAGTGGACATGAGATCACTTCTGTGAGTTTTACCATCACAGAAGGGGGGCAGGGGTCCAGAGGAGAGCCCGACTTGATGGTGGAGATGAGTCTAATAATGTGATCCTGTGAAGTGGGTGTAAAACAGGAAAAGCAATCAAGATTGTGATCACGAATTACTTCATCCTCGGTACAGATTCTATGTTTAGTTCTGATATCCCCTTCAAAGGATGCATATATATCCACCACCTTTGTGGTGAAGAAAGTAGACAGTTCATTACAGAAACTCTGTGAAGGTTCGACCCCAGGTCCAATGGAGGGAGCGGACAGAGTGGTAACAACAGAGAACAGCTCTCTAGCAGAATTGGCAGAGTTCTCTATCTGTGCCGAAAAGAAGACAGTTTTTCGGGCAATAATCGCATTTTTATATATTCTGAGGGCATCTTTATAGATTTGTTTAGCGATGGGGCAGTAGAGCTTCCTCCAGCGCCTTTCCAGGTTCCTGCAATGTTGGCGGTGAAGTCTAAGATCTTCAGTGTACCACGCGGCCGACGGAGATGCTCTATTGGGTCTTGTGAGTTTCTCCGGGGCCACTAAATCGGCAGCACTTCGGATCCAATCCTGGAAGTCTGAGGCTGATAGAGCAGGAGTATCTCCTCCCTGAGGGCAGGACAAGGCCAGGGAATCTAACATCTGAGGGATGTCCGCGTTTTTCCAGGCACGAGTCCCTCCCCTGGTTCGAGGCCTGGGTAATAGATGATTTGCGGTTCGGATATCTAGCTGAAATGTAACGGCCATATGGTCTGACCACGTGATGGGAATAGTGTCCAAGACAAAAATGTCAGGATCATTAGTGAACAGGCCATCTAAGGTATGTCCCGCCTGATGTGTGATGCCCTTGACCAATTGATGCAGTCCCAGATTGGAAAGATCAGAAATAAGTTGGATGGTATCATGGTTGTCCTGCTCTTCCAAGTAGAAGTTAAAGTCTCCCAGTATCATATATTTCTCAGAGCTTATGATATGATGATTTAAGTCAGCAAAGGTAGAAAGAAAAAGGTTTCGGGGGCCAGGAGGCCGGTATAGTAGTATACCTTTCAGCGATTGTTTGGAATTAATGCTAATAGCAAAGGTAGCTGCTTCACAATTGGCAGAATTTATGGGATCCAAGGTGGTACGATATTTATCCCTATAAATAATAGCGAGGCCGCCACCTCTTCCTATAGGTCTATCATGTCTGGCTACACTATATCCATCAGGGGTTGCAGCACAAAAATCCGGCCCTGACCCGGCGTCTGCCCAGGTTTCAGTGGCAAATAAGAGATCCAGGTCATGGGCGAGTAGTCAAGTCAAAACATACTTTATTTGATTAAATAAAAATCATAAAAGTATACTATGCAAATACATAAAAACATCATACAGAGTTGTTATTAACTGTACATTTAAAATTCATTAGCAATACATAGGAGTTGTGTGGCACATAGGATTTACACCAAATATCAACAATGTTTCACAATTCATTATAGAGCATATATAAAATGAAGCAGAACCTGGAAATTTAATAATACTATCAGGCATAAGGTAAACATTCAGCTATACTCGTCTGGAGTCTCTTCCGTCTAGCGCGAATTGATGCAATCAAAAAATTCGCTACACAGAACATGACCCGATGATTTTCCATTAATTGAAGAAACAACAATGCAGGTTTTAACTGTAAAAAGCCCATTTCTCTTAGAAGGGGCTTAATATATTTTGCCCTACCTTCCGAAAAGAAGGGGCAAAAAAATACAAAATGTATCAAATCCTGATCAGAGAAATTGTCACATTCACATGGCACATTATCCATTGGGGCACACCATTTCTCGTAAACACCCAGCAAAAAATGTGCCTGATTAAATCTAAATTTGGTCAGCAACCAGCGATGATATGGGCCTGTGACAATGGTCAGATATGGTTGCACTGATATTGAAGTAATCAACATAAAATGTGACCTTACTGTGGGTTTAGAGATTTCAATCGACTCTCTTTCCATTTCTCGGATCTTAATAAAGTTCAGTTTTACCCAGTTGATGTCTTCTTTATTCAAGTTTTTCGGGTCTAAGTATAGTTCCGGTCGACCTAAAAGTGCTGAAGTTTTTTTAATATAGGCCAGCCATTTAATATCAGCCACTTTGTCCCGCCCCAGACAATCAGTAAGAATCTTATGATTCAGTGTAAGTTTGGCGTTAAGCCAGGTTCTAATCCATAATAAAAGCGGTGCCATGTTTAGGATGTCCGCGATATATCCCATTCCCAGCTCAGAGTGAACCGCAAAAGATGATGTGGATTGGGGAAGGCCCAGAAGGGAGCGTAAAAATTTGTTTTCCTCTCTCTGTAACACAGTTAAATCTTTGTAGCCCCAGATTGCTGCCCCATACCTGGCTATGGCTATTGTTTTGGCTCTGTATATCGCCAAAATTGCCTCAGGGGGTTTCCCACCCAATCTTTTCGCAAAGCCTAGGATAGCGGCCGATGATCTTTTTACTGCCACTCTTTTATTGGTAACTTGGGGAACCCAGCTACCCAGATCATCAAACACTACCCCAAGGTATGTATAGATTTTTACTTTTAATATTACTGAGTCATTGCAAGAGAGGGTCTTGATCTTATTTCTGCCTTTCCCAACAAACATCACATGCGATTTTTCTACATTAATCACAAGGTCTAGATTTCGCATAAAGTTCCCAAAGGAATTTAAAAGACGTTGTAAGCCTATGGGTGTCCTTGCCAGTAGTACTGTATCATCAGCATACAGTAAGACTGGCAATGGGGTACCCCCCATGCACGGGACATCTACAGATGTTGCAGTCAGATTTGCACCCAAAGAATTAATATATAATGAAAATAACATTGGGGCCAAAATACAGCCCTGGCGTACTCCCCTCCCGGACTTAAAATCAGCCGTACACTTCCCGTCCTGCGACATGCGTATGGCCGCTGTCAGATCTCTATGCAGATCAGCCAGGAAGTACACCAATGCCTGATCTAACCCCATATCCAGCAGCATGGTCCACAGCTTTGACCTATTGACTAGGTCAAAAGCTGTGGACAAGTCCATAAATGCCAAATAGATTGATCCCTGTTGGGCCACAGTGTATTTACTGATTATTAGATGTAAATTGAGGCACTGATCTTCAGTGCCTCTGCCAGGTCTAAAACCATACTGTGCATCGCACAAGATGTCATTGTTGGTTGCCCATGTAGAGATCTTGGCTAGGATCACCTTCCCTAGTATTTTAAAGGACGAGTCCAACAATGATATCGGCCTATAACATCTTGCGTCCCCTCTCTGGCCCTTCTTAAAAATTGGGACTATTATAGACCGTGACCAGGTTTTAGGCAATCTACTTTTGTCAATACTTGCTATATTAAAGATATTTGCGAGGACAATTGACCATGTAGTGGAGTTGGATTTGTACATGTCTGCTGGTACCCCGTCAGGGCCCGGGGCCTTATGAGCAGTTGTGTCCTCTATAGCCTTTTGGACTTCTTTAATGGTGAATCTCAAAGGTAGCACTAATAGTTCACTTACTACTGGTACAAATGGTTCTATCTGAAGGTTGCTACCATATATCTTTTCAAAATGGTTCAGCCATTCCTTTTCAGATATGTTCAGTTCCAACGGGGAGTTATCCTTATCACTAAACAATGGTGTATTTACAATTTCCCAGAATTTGGTGCTATCCCTCAATGTGGCCCTATCATAGAGCGAGACCCAAGCGTTTTCCTTGATCTCCTTCTTACGGGATTCTACTGTGATTTTATAGTTTTTCCGTAATCTGGCCACTGCTTGTTTATCCCGGGGAGACCTTTTTAATTCTGCCAGTAGATCTTTATGAGCCTTAGAGCATTTTTTATTAAACCACCTATACAGCTTTTGCTCCTTAGGTTTCGTCTTAGACGTTAAATTCGACGCTACTTGCTGGCAGATAATTTCGAAGGAAGTAATGATATCACCCCCGAACCTAAGCGGGTCCATACAGGTGTTAATTTCATCTCCCACCTCCTCGGTAAGTTTAGAGAAAAAATCTTCTGGGATAATATTACTCCACTTGACCCGTCTCCCCTGATCTTTGGCAACTAACTCCATGCGTGGAGCAGTCCTTGTATTTGCAGATAGTATTGCTAGGTTTTTATCACATAATTCCATAACCACTAGGTTATGGTCACTAAAAGTTGTTTGCACGGCATTATAAAAAATTACATTCTGTAGCAAACCTGTTGATATAAATATAAAGTCTATGATAGTATTTGCATCCCTTGCACTAAATGTGGCTACCAGGTCATTGATGTCGATGAACTCTGGTTCAGATAAATCGACATCTGCCAATAATTCTTCTAGTGCAGCCCCCTTTATAGAGTGTTCAAAGTGAGGGTGAGGGAGACAATCCATATCTGCATACACCCTATATTGACAGTTTAGCTGACACAAATGTATGTTAAAATCTCCAAACAAAATCAGATGAACGAAAGTAGTTTGACTCTCCTTATAAGTGGTTAAAAATTTTGCTAAATCGCAAATATTTACATTACAGTGCATACCATGAGGGGCATTATAGAAGTTAACGTAAAGAAATTTGATGTTATTAGGTAAAGTTATTTCGCAGGCCAAAATGTTATGGGATGTGGTGCTTACAATTTGCGCGACTCCCCTGTGTTTAACAGAGATCAGAAACATGAGCCCGCCTCGATCTCTCCCTGAACTGGAACCCTGGGCAGCTTTAACATAAGAAGAATACCCGTCCAGCCAGAAATTACATTCCCTATCCCAGGTTTCTTGAAGCGCTACTACCTCATAGCCCTTTAATTGTTCCAACCATATTGCATCGTCTCTTGTAGAGCGGAGACCTGCAATATTCCAGCTTGCCATTTTAACAGTCTCCCTATTTTCCCTAGCAATGGTGGTAATACAATGAGTCTGTTCTAAATCAACAACATCACCAGGGAGTCAATCATTTGCCTCTAAGTGAGACAGAGCAGTGAATCTATTTGTTAATTCCAGAGTAGCCCTATATGTGGGTCTGGTGGGTCCAATATGACTAGCGGTAAAATTTGGTGTTTGCAATGCCCAGGCTGACAGCCCAATACCCCCTCTGATGGCCCCTTGCTGCTTTTCATTGCCTGGTGGTAAATTGGGGATGATTGGCCGTGGATAAAAATAACCAAGTGGAACAGCTCGTATCCTTCCAACCTTTATATCCATTGCATCCCAGAATAAACGGGCAGCCTCATGGGGTCTGTTAAAATTAACAATAATGCAATCACCAGGAAGATTTTTTGACGTGTACCCCAACCAGTCAACTCGTCTCCCCATAGTGATGTGGGTGGATATATCCCTTGGCCCTGAGCAATTTTCGTCACACCATGCTTTTATATTTGCTAATAGGGTATACTGAGACTCCACCTCCCCTGGGTTCAAGTGTGGAATATTTACAAGGACAGCAACAAAGGGGGTTGCCTCGGGTGGTAGATTGGTACGGGGCTTCCCCCGCAATCTCCTTGCTCCCTGTAATTGTTCACTTGAATGTACGTTGATTTGCCCGACTACAGTGTTGACCTTATCCCCCACATCGGTCGACGGCGAAGGGTTAGTGTGCCCGGCCAAATTGGTGGTAGTTTTTAGATTTATTGGCTCAGGGGGAATTGGGGGGGAGATTGGGACAGGCAGGGTGGCTGACTCAATCCCTTCCATAGATGGATCATATTGGACAATAGGGGCAAGCGTGGCCGGAGGAGGCAATGTTGCACAATCAGGTACTTTATGACATACTAACGTGCTTAACCTATCACATTTCCCCACTATTTCCGAGACACAATCTTTCAAAGTCTCTACAATGTCATTAGCAATCTGTACAAGGGTACTTTCGATTTTATCTGTGAACACTTTTTCAATCAAGTCTCTAATGCCTTTTTCAAGTCTCCTAGGCGCATAGCGCAATGTGGGAGCTGGCTGCGTAAAAAACCTTTTTGATCTCTTTACGCGCTTTTTGGTACGCTTAGTAACTGTGGTTGCAGCGTCTTGTGCACAACTTGGAAAATCAACAGTGCCCAACGAGTTGAGTTCATCAGGAGCCATTGCAGTACATTGGGGTAGTAGTGTCAGATCCTTGGTGGTGATGATCTGGACAGTGGGCTCTAAAGGTATAGCTTGTCTCCCAGACAGTGGGGGCACCGGGTTATCCAATAGAGGTGTGTCTAACCCCAGTTCACGTTCTGTTGCTGCAATCTCCTGGTTCAATTTCCCCACAGCAGACGTGAGATAGGACATAATGCTAGATGAGCCCAGTGCTTTACGGGGAACCTTCGATTTGCCAGCCCCACCAGTGAGTGATGTTTGGAGTTTGCGCTTACCCATGTTGAAGTTGGAGGCTTTAGGGGGGTGCCCGTCCCGTCCCTCTTCGTCCCTAGACGGGCTTGGCTTTGGCGCGGCTTCGGCGTGCGCCCGCTGCGCCAGCCCGCTGCGCCGTCTGGTCATAGTGCTAATTTATTGGCCGTTAGGAGGGCGGGAGGCCAGCGCGACTAGAGCGCAGCCCCAGCCCACACCCAAGATGGCGCCCGCCGCCGCCTACAGACAACCAAAGCGGCTAGGCGAGGCGAAAAGATAGCTTGATAGCGTGAGTAGGTGTTAGTGTGCCTCAACTCCAATTCCCGTTATGCTAAAAGAGTAAAATGCCCCCAAATAGAATTTTCCAGCGCAAAATATAAAGTCCTTTAAAATACGAAATATAACAGTTTTTAAAATGCAGCAATGAGTTAGACTGATCCTAAGTAGCTCGCAGCCCTAGTGCTCACACAGGGAGAGCTCAGAACGCTACGGACGCGGCCCTTCTGTCAGTCGACGCTGAAAAAGCGTTCGACCGGGTGGACTGGATCCAGCTAGACAGGACGTTGGCGAGATTTGGCATGGGTGATAGGTTCAGGGCTTGGGTGGCGAGCTGCTACGCGTCGCCCCAAGCAACGATCAAGGTGAACGGGACAAGCTCCAAACCGTTTGCCATCCAACGGGGCACGAGGCAGGGCTGCCCGCTCTCGCCTCTGCTATTCGCCTTCTATATCGAACCTTTCGCCCAGCGCGTACGGGACAACAAGGCCATCAAAGGCATTACCTTTGGGGGCGAAGAGCAAACTATAAGACTGTACGCGGACGACATTCTGGTCGCCGTAAACAACCCTAGGGTCTCGATACCAGCATTTTAGAGGAAATGGAGCGGTTCGGGAGGGTATCGGGCTTTAAAATGAATGTCGGGAAGTCGGTGATTCTCCCTCTGGGGTGCAACACCTGCCAGGCCAGCAGAGGCTCGCTTCAACTGGGAGGATTGTCCACGCAAATGGCGCTCAAATACCTGGGGATTGAACTGACGCCCACAACAGCCCAGACAGTCGAACTGAACTACACCAAGCTTCTCACGCGCATCCGAGGGGATATTCTGAGATGGCGACAACAGCCGCTCTGGCTGGGCCGGGTGGCTGCTGTTAAAATGTCCCTACTGCCAAAAGTGCAATACCTATTTCAGACCATCCCGGTCACCCTTCCTATAGGCATGATTAAAAAACTGCAAGACACTATACAGCAATACATTTGGGCCGGTAAACGCCCTAGGATGCGGCGTGACCTGATCACGCGGGTTCCCGCGGAGGGAGGGCTGGGTGTACCTGACCTGCAGCGATACTTCCAGGCAGCACAGCTGCGATACCTCTTAGAATGGTCCAGGCCAACTTCGGAGAAGCGCTGGCTGTTCCAAGACAGGGCCATGGCGAGAATGCCTCTCTGGAGAATCCCATTCCTGGCGCGTCCAGATAGACCGGCATACATCAAAAAGTCTCCCATCACCAGGGCACTCCTCCAGGTGTGGGACGTGGTGGCAGTAGCCAGAGACTTTACGTCCTTTCCGTCACCGATGACGCCCCTGCTTGACAACCCGGCGTTCCCGCCTGGGATGGTTCCCGGTTCCTTCCCGCAGTGGCGACAGACAGAGTGTCGCTCGGCCAGGCACTTGTTTCATCTGCAGGGCTTTATGACACTGGATGCTATAAGGGATGGGTACGCCATTGACAAGCCGCAAAACTTCCAATACTTTCAGCTACGGCACTGGCTTACCCACAAAGATACAATCCCACATGTGGGCCGCTTTCTAACGCCGTACGAGAAGTGGCTCTTGACCAAATCCACGGATAAGCGGGCGATTACAGAACTGTATAAGCTGCTGACCCCCCCCTGCCAGTGACTAGATCAGCGGGCAGAAACGATGGGAGCGAGAGCTAGGATGCGCGCTCTCGAACAAGGAATGGCAGGACATCTTCTACCGGGCGCACCACACAGCTCACAACATGGCCAGTCGGGAATCAGCGGTCAAGGTGGCCTATTATTGGCACTTGACCCCGGAGAGGTTGCACCAGAGCAACCCTAGTCGTGATCCCATGTGCTGGAGGGGATGCGGGCACACAGGGACCATGCTTCACCTGTTATGGGAATGCCCAGGGGTGCAGGAATACTGGGAGGTGGTCCTCCGGGACATAGACCTATATTTTGAGACAGAGATTCCCCGCTTCAATCAATCAATCAATCACAGCATTTATATAGCGCGCTACTCACCCGGAGGGTCTCAAGGCGCTTGGGGAGGGGGGGTCCGCTACTGCTCGAACAGCCAGGTCTTGAGCTGCTTCCTGAAGGCGAGGTGGTCTTGGGTCAGGCGGAGGTGGGTCGGGAGGGAGTTCCACGTCTTGGCGGCCAGGTAGGAGAAGGACCTTACTCCTGTGGTGGCTCTACGGATGCGGGTGACGGTGGCGGGGGCGTGGTTGGTCGATCGAAGCTGGCGTGTGGGAGTGTAGAAGTTGAGGCGGTTGTTGAGGTATCTTGGGCCTTGGTTGTGTAGGGCTTTGTGTACGTGGGTGAGGAGTCGGAACGTGATTCTCTTGTTTACCGGGAGCCAGTGCAGGTCTCTCAGGTGTCCGGAGATGTGGCTGTGTCGGGGGATGTCCAGGATGAGTCTTGCTGAGGCGTTCTGGATCCGCTGGAGTCTCTTCTGGAGTTTGGCGGTGGTTCCGGCGTAGAGGGAGTTGCCGTAGTCCAATCGGCTGGTGACGAGGGCCTGGGTGACCGTCTTCCTGGTCTCGGTGGGGATCCACCGGAAGATCTTACGTAGCATGCGCAGGATGTTGAAGCACGACGAGGAGACGGCGTTGACTTGTCTGGTCATGGAGAGGGAGGAGTCCAGGATGAAGCCCAGGTTGCGTGCGTGGTCTGCGGGTTTGGGTGCGGGGCCCAGGGCGGTGGGCCACCAGGAGTCGTCCCAGGCGGAGGGCGAGGATCCCAGGATGAGGACTTCGGTCTTGTCTGAGTTCAGTTTCAGGCGGCTGTTCCTCATCCACTCGGCTACGTCTTTCATCCCTTCATGTAGGTTGGCTCTGGCGGTGGCGGGGTCGTTGGTGAGGGAGAGGATCAGCTGGGTGTCGTCGGCGTAGGAGATGATGTTGAGGTTGTGTTGGCGTGCGATGGCTGCAAGGGGGCTCATGTAGACATTGAAGAGGGTGGGGCTGAGCGAGGAGCCTTGAGGGACTCCACAGATGACTTCGGTGGCTTCTGATCTGAACGGGGGGAGGCGGACTCTCTGTGTCCTTCCGGCGAGGAAGGAGATGATCCACTCTAGTGCCTTCTCTTGGATTCCGACGTTGCTGAGTCGCTGCACTAGGGTGCGGTGGCAGACAGTGTCGAATGCCGCGGAGAGGTCCAGGAGGATGAGGGCCGCTGTTTCTCCGTTGTCGAGCAGGGCTCGGATGTCGTCGGTGGCTGCAATGAGGGCGGTCTCGGTGCTGTGGTTGGCCCGGAAGCCAGACTGCGAGAGGTCGAGGGATCCGTTCGTCTCGAGGAAGGCGGCCAGCTGCTTGTTGACGGTCTTCTCGATGACTTTGGCCGGAAACGGGAGGAGCGAGATGGGTCGGTAGTTTTTGAGTTCGGCGGGGTCCGCGGAAGGTTTCTTCAGTAGAGCGCTGAGTTTGGCGTGCTTCCAACTCTCCGGGAAGGTGGCGGTGTCGAAGGAGGTGTTGATGATGTCCCGTAGGTGGGGCGCAATGACAGCGTCGGCCTTGTTGAAGACGTGGTGAGGGCAGGGGTCGATTGGAGATCCAGAGTGGATGGAGTTCATCGTGCGTAGGGTTTCTTCGGTGGTGATCTGGGTCCAGGCTCGGTGGGTGGTTGTGGGCGGTGCAGGTCCGGTCGTGGGGTGCGTCGGCTGTGTGCTGAAGCTGTTGTGTATGTCTGCGATCTTGTTGTGGAAGTAGGAGGCGAGGGAGTTGCAGAGGTCTTGCGATGGGGTGATGTTGTTTTCGGCGCTGGGGTTGGAGAGCTCCTTCACGATGTTGAAGAGTTCTTTGCTGTTGTGGGCGTTGTTGTCCAGTCGTTCCTTGAATGCGGTTTTCTTGGTGGCGTGGATCCGTTGGTGGTGTTTTCGAGTGGCGAGCTTGAGGGTGGTCATGTTGTCTTTGTGTTGGGTTTCTGCGCCAGGCTCTCTCGAGGGCTCGGCAGTTTTTCTTGGAGCTCTTGAGTTAGTCGGTGAACCATGGTGCTTTCTTGCTGCCGGGTCTGCTGGGCGGGGTCCTCAGTGGGGCGAGGTCGTCTGCGCAGTTGCTGATCCACTTCGTGAGGTTGTTGGCGGCCTGGCTGGGGTTCGCTGAGCTGGTGGGGGGGTCCCGGCTCAGGGATGCTGCGAGCTGGTCGGCAGTAATCTTGTTCCAGCTTCTGCGTGCGACCTGTAGCTGGTGGTGGTGGATCGTGTTCTTTCTGAAGCTGAAGTGGGCGCAGCTGTGGTCCGTCCAGTGGAGTCCGGTGGTGTGGCTGAAGGCGATGTCCTTGCTGGAGGAGAAGACGGGGTAGAGTGTGTGTCCTGCGCGGTGGGTGGGGGTGGTCACCAGCTGCTTGAGGCCGAGGTTGGCGAGGTTGTCCAGCAGGGTGGTGGTGTAGCGGTCGTTGTTGTTCTCCAGGTGGAAGTTGAGGTCCCCGAGGAGGATGTAATCAGCAGAGGGGTGGGCGTGCGGGCTGATGAAGTCAGCGATGTCTTCGCTGAATTGTGTGCGTGGTCCCAGGGGTCTGTAGATGAGGGTGCCTCTGAGGGTGGTCTTGGGGCTCCCCCTCACTTCCGCTACTGAGCGAACTTCACTGGTTGCCAGTGAAAAAGCGATCTTTCTTCAAGATTTGCTGTCTGACTTTCAAAGCCTTGAAGGGTAAGTAAGGGTCCTCAGTATCTTCAAAAGAAGCGTGTCAAACAGATTTCGGGTTGTAATCTTAGGTCCAATTCATTAGCTCTGCTAAAGATCCCCCGTATACGTCTTGCACGCACCGGGGGTAGAGCTTTTTCATATGTTGCCCCAAAGTATTGGAATCAGCTCCCATTGGCCCTGCGTAAATGTACTTCCTACTTGGACTTCAGGAAACATTTGAAAACGTTCTTGTTTTAATTGCCTTCCATTAACGTTGTTCCCTCCTCCGACTTCACTGTTTTGCTAAGATAAGTGCCAAGATGCCCCCGGGTGATTTGAGCGCTATAGAAGAGCCCCATAACATAACAATTGTGAAGAGTTTTCTTTTATCAAAACGATCTGCAAGCGTCGCAGTCTTTTTCCTGGTGCTCCGGAGACCAGCACAAGTTACACACCTAGTGTTATTCATTGAGCGGATACTTCGCGTGACAATGAGGGAAGAATTTGAACTGTGTCTGTTCCATCAATGGAGAACTGAATAGACGCGGTTAGGCCCGAAGGCCGTCCACAAAGCCTTCCGATCGAAAGTAGATTCTGTTGACTGAAACGATAAGTGGAAAAGTGGGAAACGCGTACAAAACAATACCTTTGAGGGTAAAGAGGATTGCGTATCGAGGGGAACCCGAAGAACAGTTTCGAACTGGAGCGCACTAATACACTTACAAACCCAATGGCGCAAAAAAACAATCTAACAATGGAGTAGATGACCATGCGCACTATCAACGAAAGGAGGAGACACCTTACCTCGTGACTAGGAAAGACTTCTTCGAAGAAAAACAACTTGCAAATATTCAGGACCCAACTCTAGGTGGCAGGAGTATGCAAAGCATGTGTATCTACAGCACATATGCCTCGAACATGCATTTTGCAGCACACAAAAAGAGGAAAACGCCTCCGTGGATTGTTTTTGTGCAGGAAGGTGCCCTTTACTACACAAAAACAATCACCTTATAACTCAGGCACCCTTGTATCATGGTGCAAGTGTTGACGCTAGGCAACCAAAACGTCATCAGCGTAGGAAAAAAGCCATGAATGCACTGGATTCTTTTAAATACGGCATATTCCTTCCCTTTCCCGGTCATGCAATGCAGCAAGGTGATTTGCTGTGCTGCACTGTGTGACAAATTCATAAATATGCCCCCAAATGTATTGCCATGTTAACCATGGTGATTGGATGTGCAGCTCTGATGTGCTGGAAGCCAGGACTTTACATACAAGTATGTGAAAGACAAGTGGTTAGTAAGATTTACAATTGGAATTGACCATCTCCATTTCAAAGCCTCAAGCAAACACCCCCAGCATTCACAGAAAGCACAATAGTGCCGGCAGCTTCCTGTCATTGCAAGGTGTGAGGCCTTTTATTGGGATCTTAGGCCTTATCCTGAGCGGATAATGTTGTTTAATGCTGGTAACCCAGGGCACAACGTTAGTGCACTACAAACTGGTAAGATATTGTGAGAAGTTGGCCTGATGTGCAGTGCTCACTATTCTAGTGATCACTATATATCAGTCCAAACAACCCTTATTGATGATTGGTTGTAAGTCAACCTTATAGACCAGCTATCCTAGTAGCATGGATACGAGCAGTCTAAGGCTAAGACTCTAGAGGGCGTGTTAAGCCAGCTGTTTTACCATCACATTACCCCTTGAACACCCAGTGAAAGGACACCACACAAGTGTTATGAAAATAAACAATGTATTTATTAGAATCACAACAACCCTGTACTCTTTATGAGGACAGGGTGCTAAGCACACAACAAAACTCTTACGAAAATACTTTTAAGTTAGCACGTTACACAAATGCCCGAGGGGCACGAAAAACCATATACTTTCAAAGTGGAATGCGAATTACTAGCAGGTAAGTAACGATTCTCAGAGGCTTTGGGATCGCTAGGACTGGACTACTGAACCTTTAGATTTCTAGCAGGAGGCCTAGGGAACTCGGGTGCAGAGTGTGCACTCTCACGCGGGATGCGGGACAAAGTCTATGGAGGCTAGTAAAGGCAAAGTTAGTGTTCACGGGCGAACCCGACCTGGTAGGAAGAAAACGACAGTGGATCCTGACCCTAGGATAGTGAGGCTATGCTGGGACACCGAAGTGCCGAAGTTACCTAGCCCAGGGGCTGCAGCTGCATAGGTCTGAAAAGACGTCGGGAATCTCGTTGCCGGACCGGGAGCCTGGAAGGAAGAAGTTGCTGGCAGGCGACCAGTGAAGGAAAGTTCGATGGATCCAAGCCTGGATCAAGGAAGAAGAAAACCTGAAAGCAGAGGGGACCAAGTTCTTGAATCACTAGCCAGTGATTAAGTGGGCACCAGGATGGCACCGGGCGAAGTCACCGCAGTCAGGTGAGTGGGCGCTGCTGGGCTCTGCAGTCTCTCGGACCAGGAGGCGTTGTCGGCGACCAGGATGGAGGTGCGAGCTGTCCCACGAAGGATGAAGTCGTTGGCGTCGAAGTTACCCAGGATTGGGCAACAAGCCTTGGCTAATTCAAGCCCACGCGGTGGACTCAAAATGGCGTCTTGAGTGGACCAGGAGGGTCCGGGGTGCTCCTCTTCTGGGAGGGAGCAAGGGCCAGTCTGGAGCAACCAGACCAGCAGCAGAAATGTCGTCGGGCGTCGTCAGGAAGGCCACAAGCCAACGGGCTAGTAGCCAAACAACGCGGTGAGCAGCAGAAGGCAGAAGGGCCCCACGCCGATCGTGGAGATGCTGGGGGGCTGCTCTTCGGTGCTGGAGCTGCTCAGGGTGGGGGCTTCTCGGACCCCAAAGCACTCACCAGGAAATTACTCGGTGGGCTTGCTGTGCAGAAGTCGTGCAGTCTTGGCGATGGCCGGTCCCTCGAGGTCTCGTCGCACCCACGGTTCTCAGCTGTGCTGTAGAGGTGGGTAGAGGTCAGAGGTGCCAGGGAAGCCGGGTCTCGTCGAGCTGGGCAGTCGGATTCCGGAGGAAGGACGTGCAGCAGACCGCAGTGTTCTTAGATGGTGCCTGCGGATGCAGGGTGACTACTCCTTAGCCACAAGGGAGAATCTTGAGGAAGAAATCGTGAAGTCCTTTCGTGGAAAGTGGTATCTTGATTCCAAAGATGATCTGATTTGGAAGGGGGCCAGTCTCTACCTTTATCTGGGAAAAGGGGGCTGGCACGCGACTAGGTCCTGCCCTATGGGTGGGACCAGGAGGGGGGTGGGTACACCCACTTCCTTGGCGGGCTTTTCCCCAGCACAGGGTCTGGAGTGACCCTGGAACTGGTTCCAGCCAGCCTATGCACAGTGAGCACCGGGGTGCCACGTGCAGTCACCTTCCTCTAAAGCCCTGCCTACCTACAATACACAAAACCCTGTCTGGGACGGTGCTGGCACCGCCCCTGGCAGGAAACCCTTTGTCCTTATCTCCTGCTCTGGGAGGACTCCCAGCAGCAGGAGGGCAGACTTGTGTCTCGGTGGCAGCATCCATTTTGTGGATGCTAAGGCTCTGTCTGACTTTTAACCGGGTTATAGGTTACAGGCATGTCGTGTCCCTCTAGAAGGGTGGAATGCTAACCCCGTCGCCAGAATTGGCGAGGGGTTAGTATTCCAATTCGTATGACACCTTACTCGACATGTTTTGATAAAGCGATACCAGAGTTGGCACATAACCGCGAGGATTATAATGCACTTAAGAGTATATGGTATGCGATATCATGGAAACGGCTAAGGGCTGGATCCCGAAAGCCGCAGACAGGCTCAGCTCATGCCAGAGCACCATCTCACACGATTCCAAGCACTCTGCCTTCAGGATTGTTAAGGCCTGCCATAGGAGTGACTGATAGGAGATCTGTGTGTCCATTTTAGGGTTAGATATAGGTATACTATATCTACAGCAAAGGGTGATTACACCACCTTGCCCCAGCTGTCAAGCAGCCAGTTGTGTCAGATTTGGATGGCCAGCCAGGGGTGGCATAATACATGCTGCAGCCCCTGGTAGGCCCTGGGTACACCTATGCCCTGGGTACCTAAGGTACACTGTACAGGGACTGATAAGGTGGCTCAGTATCCAATTTAGATATGTACCTAAGGTACATGGAATCCATTTTACAGAGAGAGCAGTAGGCCTGGGGTCCTGAATAGCAGGGCCCCAGGTCAACTAAGTCAGAAAACCAGCAAAACACCAGGCAGAAAGTTGGGGGCAACCATAGTCAGGGATCAACCTTCCTACATAACCCCCCCCCAAACGAAAGGAGATAAGGCTATCCTTGTCCAGGTAAGCCTATATTGCCTAAGTGGCCATTTAAGGAAGTACCAGCACTGGCATGGTTACCCCCTATGTCATGGTCCACTAAGCAACCCCTCACCCTAAGGGTGTCTGAGGGTCTCCACCATAGGGAATCTCTACCTGTGGTGTGTTTTGTCAAAGAAAAAGGCTGGTGCTGAAATGGAGTACTGAAGTGAGGCTCCACTAACTTTGGGCTCAGCTTCCTCCAATCATTATCCACCATAGAGGCCTTTCTTTCCAAGACTGAGTTGTTTTGGGCTCTCAGGGTCAACCTCTGGCTACCTACAGCTGGAGGTTGGGTCCCTCTGTTTGGCTTACTGGAGGGACAGTTCAGGTCTGGGGCCCTCAGGTCCCAAGTTTGGCTGTGCCCAACAGTGTCCATCTGTGGGAGGTCCCTAACTAATTTTAAGGGGGATCCCTCAGGAGTGTGTCTTATTTTCACTTGGCTAGGACTACTAGCTTCAGTGCCCTTAATCTGCTGATTGGGAAATTCTTTTGGACAGGGGGCCCTTTGGGGTCCAACACTGGCCTCCCTGACCTCTACAGCCCTGGGCTGACTGAGGCAGGGTAGAGAGGGGCAGGTTACCTGCTCCAGACTGGGTCCCACCTTGGAAGGGTCCACTGACACCAGGGGTTCTGCCAGGCTAGGCCTGACTACCTCTGTGGCAGTTTCTTCACAAGGGGTCAGATCAGTTCCCTGAGGAGGCTGATCCTTTCCTAAAGTCTGGTGGGAGGGAGATTTCTCTTCCTCCTCAATACTCTCTGTCTGAGTGGAGTGATCCATAGTTTCAGGCTTCACAACACTGTCATCTGTCTGAGTTTGAGCTGTGGCCATCACAACTCTCCCAACCTTTTCAGGAGGGGGCTCCGTTTGGGTGTGGGCTGTTACCATGACAGCCTTGACAACCTGTTCTGGGAAGGAAGTTGTCTGAGATTGGGTTGTGACTGGCACAACCCTCCTGACCTGTTCAGGGAGGACATCTTGGACTGGGGCTGTGGCTATCACTGCCCCACTAACCTTACCATGGGTATTTACCATTTTAGAATGGGTTTCTTGCTCAACTTCAGCCCAGGCTGAGAGCTCTAAATCATTCCCCAGTAGGCAATCTACAGGCAAGTTTGGTGACACTGCCACTCTCTTGTGGCCAGTGACACCTCCCCAGCTGAGATTGACCACTGCCATGGGATGATCTCTCTGTACTCCATCAATATTGGTCACCTGGTATGTGGCACCAGGTAAAAGTTGCCTTGAGGGGACTAGACTCTCAGTCACCATAGTGATGCTAGCCCCTGTGTCTCTATAGGCCTCAACTTTTATACCATTGATGAGGGGCTCCTGTCTGTACTTGCCCAAAGTGTTGGGACAAGTTGTGAAGTTGGCAAACCCCATGCCAGTCTCACAGACAAGAGTATCTAAGTTTGGGGACCTGGTTAGGCCAGAGTCCCCAGGAACTCCCAAAGTAAATGCACCCAAATTCTTGGGGGCACTCCCACCACCTGGGGGATTACTACTAGTAGTAACAGGAGGTTTGGGAATGTTACTTGGGGGTATGTTTTCCTTATTGTTATTCTTTGGGCAACTGCTGTCAGTTTTTAAATGACCCACCTGTTTACAGGGATAACAATAAGGTTTCTTCTGGTTGTTGGAAGGATTCTGGGACCCACCCCCCTCAGAGGATTTTTGGGGCCCTGATGTGGTTTGATCTGTAGATTTATTCCCACCCTTCTCTTGAGGCTTGGTTGATTCCTTTTTCTGGTCACCACCTTGGTTCTTGGGCCTAATCCTGGTTCTGACCCATTTGTCTGCCCTCTTACCCAATTCTTGTGGAGAGGTCAGATCAGAGTCTACCAGGTGCTGGTGTAATAACTGGTTCTGACAATTATTTAAGACTTGCTCTCTCATAATAAGATTATATAATCCTGTGAAGTCAGTAACCTTGCTACCCAGTAGCCAGCCTTCCAAAGCCTTAGTGGCACAATCAACAAAGTCAGACCAGTCCTGAGACTGAGTTTTCTGGGTGTCTCTGAACAGCAACCTGTACTGCTCAGTGGTTAAACCAAACCCATCAACCAGTGCATTTTTCAGGACCTGGTAATTGTTAGCATCCTCAACTCTAGTAGTGAGGAGCTTATCTCTACCTTTGCCATCAAAGGAGAGCCACAGTATAGCTGCCCACTGACTCTGGGGAATGCACTGCACAGTGCAGGCCCTCTCCAGAGCAGCCATCCATTTCTGGATGTCATCCCCTTGCTTAAAGGGGGGCACTATTTTAGTCAGGTGTTTAGTATCTAAACCCTTCTCTCTATCTCTTGGGAGATTGCTGCCACCAGTGGGAGCTAGCCCACTCATCTGCTGCTCTCTTGCCAGGGCAAGCTTCTCTTTGGCCAGGGCAATTTCTTCCCTTTCAATCCTCAGTTCAGCTTGTCTCATCCTAGCTTCATGCTCCTTTCTCTGAGGGGAAGTAAATCTCCTCTGTGGAGGATTCCTTCTCCCCTGAGAAGAGGCATTAGAGTGCAGAGATCTATTGGAGTCCCTAGAAAGAGATCTATCTCTCCTAACTCCAAGGTTAGGCCCACTTCGGGTTAGTACTGGGGGGCCCCCAGATCCTAGCCCAAGTAAGTCTAAGTTGGTCCTAGTTAGCCTTCTGACTACCTCAAGACCTTTGTCTACCTCATCCCCAGAGAGTACCTCCTGATCCTCCTCCTCAACTGCTGAATCAGTGTTGGGGAGGTCTGGATCCCCAGAGGTTCCCTCTAAGGCTGGCATGCTCTCATGTAACTGAGAGAGCTTTCTGGCATCATATGTCTCTAAGAGACCTATCAGAAAGGGAATGGTGGGGTTAGACCCCTGCTTCAGTTTCCTGGAGACACAGAGTTGCCTCATCTCCTGAAAATTGAGAGCTGCATATCTTGAAGTGACCTGTGGAGGGTCAACACTGACCAGGGGAGTCTCAGTAGAGTCCCCCTGAGTCGACATGCTTTTCTAGTGAGGTGTAAGTGGTGCACTTACCTACACTATATGTTTGCCTACTGATCCCTTGCTAGAGTTGTAGTTTAGGGTGTGCTAGGCCCTAGGAGCTACAACAGCTGGTTCAGTAGAACTCAGAGTATTCTAAGCTAAGTTATATGTACCTTTAGTACTTATGTGATCTTTCACAAGGTATTCTTAGGGCATGTGTGGTAAAACAACAGCAAGCTCAAATCCCAACCGCTGCTCACCAATGTGAGAAGTTGGCCTGATGTGCAGTGCTCACTATTCTAGTGATCACTATATATCAGTCCAAACAACCCTTATTGATGATTGGTTGTAAGTCAACCTTATAGACCAGCTATCCTAGTAGCATGGATACGAGCAGTCTAAGGCTAAGACTCTAGAGGGCGTGTTAAGCCAGCTGTTTTACCATCACATTACCCCTTGAACACCCAGTGAAAGGACACCACACAAGTGTTATGAAAATAAACAATGTATTTATTAGAATCACAACAACCCTGTACTCTTTATGAGGACAGGGTGCTAAGCACACAACAAAACTCTTACGAAAATACTTTTAAGTTAGCACGTTACACAAATGCCCGAGGGGCACGAAAAACCATATACTTTCAAAGTGGAATGCGAATTACTAGCAGGTAAGTAACGATTCTCAGAGGCTTTGGGATCGCTAGGACTGGACTACTGAACCTTTAGATTTCTAGCAGGAGGCCTAGGGAACTCGGGTGCAGAGTGTGCACTCTCACGCGGGATGCGGGACAAAGTCTATGGAGGCTAGTAAAGGCAAAGTTAGTGTTCACGGGCGAACCCGACCTGGTAGGAAGAAAACGACAGTGGATCCTGACCCTAGGATAGTGAGGCTATGCTGGGACACCGAAGTGCCGAAGTTACCTAGCCCAGGGGCTGCAGCTGCATAGGTCTGAAAAGACGTCGGGAATCTCGTTGCCGGACCGGGAGCCTGGAAGGAAGAAGTTGCTGGCAGGCGACCAGTGAAGGAAAGTTCGATGGATCCAAGCCTGGATCAAGGAAGAAGAAAACCTGAAAGCAGAGGGGACCAAGTTCTTGAATCACTAGCCAGTGATTAAGTGGGCACCAGGATGGCACCGGGCGAAGTCACCGCAGTCAGGTGAGTGGGCGCTGCTGGGCTCTGCAGTCTCTCGGACCAGGAGGCGTTGTCGGCGACCAGGATGGAGGTGCGAGCTGTCCCACGAAGGATGAAGTCGTTGGCGTCGAAGTTACCCAGGATTGGGCAACAAGCCTTGGCTAATTCAAGCCCACGCGGTGGACTCAAAATGGCGTCTTGAGTGGACCAGGAGGGTCCGGGGTGCTCCTCTTCTGGGAGGGAGCAAGGGCCAGTCTGGAGCAACCAGACCAGCAGCAGAAATGTCGTCGGGCGTCGTCAGGAAGGCCACAAGCCAACGGGCTAGTAGCCAAACAACGCGGTGAGCAGCAGAAGGCAGAAGGGCCCCACGCCGATCGTGGAGATGCTGGGGGGCTGCTCTTCGGTGCTGGAGCTGCTCAGGGTGGGGGCTTCTCGGACCCCAAAGCACTCACCAGGAAATTACTCGGTGGGCTTGCTGTGCAGAAGTCGTGCAGTCTTGGCGATGGCCGGTCCCTCGAGGTCTCGTCGCACCCACGGTTCTCAGCTGTGCTGTAGAGGTGGGTAGAGGTCAGAGGTGCCAGGGAAGCCGGGTCTCGTCGAGCTGGGCAGTCGGATTCCGGAGGAAGGACGTGCAGCAGACCGCAGTGTTCTTAGATGGTGCCTGCGGATGCAGGGTGACTACTCCTTAGCCACAAGGGAGAATCTTGAGGAAGAAATCGTGAAGTCCTTTCGTGGAAAGTGGTATCTTGATTCCAAAGATGATCTGATTTGGAAGGGGGCCAGTCTCTACCTTTATCTGGGAAAAGGGGGCTGGCACGCGACTAGGTCCTGCCCTATGGGTGGGACCAGGAGGGGGGTGGGTACACCCACTTCCTTGGCGGGCTTTTCCCCAGCACAGGGTCTGGAGTGACCCTGGAACTGGTTCCAGCCAGCCTATGCACAGTGAGCACCGGGGTGCCACGTGCAGTCACCTTCCTCTAAAGCCCTGCCTACCTACAATACACAAAACCCTGTCTGGGACGGTGCTGGCACCGCCCCTGGCAGGAAACCCTTTGTCCTTATCTCCTGCTCTGGGAGGACTCCCAGCAGCAGGAGGGCAGACTTGTGTCTCGGTGGCAGCATCCATTTTGTGGATGCTAAGGCTCTGTCTGACTTTTAACCGGGTTATAGGTTACAGGCATGTCGTGTCCCTCTAGAAGGGTGGAATGCTAACCCCGTCGCCAGAATTGGCGAGGGGTTAGTATTCCAATTCGTATGACACCTTACTCGACATGTTTTGATAAAGCGATACCAGAGTTGGCACATAACCGCGAGGATTATAATGCACTTAAGAGTATATGGTATGCGATATCATGGAAACGGCTAAGGGCTGGATCCCGAAAGCCGCAGACAGGCTCAGCTCATGCCAGAGCACCATCTCACACGATTCCAAGCACTCTGCCTTCAGGATTGTTAAGGCCTGCCATAGGAGTGACTGATAGGAGATCTGTGTGTCCATTTTAGGGTTAGATATAGGTATACTATATCTACAGCAAAGGGTGATTACACCACCTTGCCCCAGCTGTCAAGCAGCCAGTTGTGTCAGATTTGGATGGCCAGCCAGGGGTGGCATAATACATGCTGCAGCCCCTGGTAGGCCCTGGGTACACCTATGCCCTGGGTACCTAAGGTACACTGTACAGGGACTGATAAGGTGGCTCAGTATCCAATTTAGATATGTACCTAAGGTACATGGAATCCATTTTACAGAGAGAGCAGTAGGCCTGGGGTCCTGAATAGCAGGGCCCCAGGTCAACTAAGTCAGAAAACCAGCAAAACACCAGGCAAAAAGTTGGGGGCAACCATAGTCAGGGATCAACCTTCCTACAGATATAAAACATATCGAAAACCAGAAGCTCCTCAGGGGGAGGAGTGTTCTATGACATCATAGTCTTTGCAAAGATCTTCTTCGGGTCCTGGCTCGAAGGGTGTATTGTAAAGATCAGCAGTGACGAAAGGTCGTGGCGCATAAGGTTCTGGGCTGGAGGTCCTGCTTCTGTGCTTCTTGGGCCTAGAACCTGTAAGGGGCCTCCAATGCAGGGTCCTACTCAAATGCCAGTCTCCTCTTTTGAGTCAGAGTCTCAATGGTGTTTTTTTCCTAAATCTTACCAGTAAAGGGATGGTAAAGAGGAGTTTATGCTTTGCATTGAGATCCTCCTGCTGCCTCTGGAAGATGAGTTGCTCCAAATCCTCATCGCCAGATGTTGAGGGTGTTGGCGTTGACGAGGGTTTATAAGTCAATGAGGGCTTAGGCGCTGATGAAACCTTCAGCTTCGAATGGAGTCGAAGCTTGTTGGTAGACTTGAGACTTGATGAGTGGGAGGGGTTGACGTCCTTGGGTGGGTCTTCAGATCCAAAGTGTTGGTTCAGTGCCATCCGGAGCCCGTATGCAGCGCTAGTGGTGTTTTGCACATGGGGCTCGGCGCCAGACTCCCTTGGGAGGCATGCTCTGCCTCTGCATGAGACCTTTTGGGGGACGTCGAGCGTGCCAGAACTGACCTTGCAACCCTGGTGGAGGTCTTTCTTCAAGGGCTGCTGGTTGTGGAGGTCTGTGGAACCTCTTCCTCCTCAGCCTCGGAGGTGCTGAAGGAGATGGCCTCTGGGATGGTTGTCAGCTAATGCAGTCTGATTTGTGTAGGGCTGGTGTCTTCAACTTCCTTGGTGACGGAGGGGTCTTGTAAACCAAAGACGCTGGGCATGTCGTAGGTGGACTGCTTGTGCATCTTTTGGTGTGCCCAAAGCTCATTTTGTTACTGTTGAGTTTTCTTCGACTGGTAGCCAATGCAAGATTCACACGTGGCATTATGGTGGTCAAAGACAGATGTTACAAACATCGTGGTGATCCAACCACAGCTACTTTGAACAGCACCATGGCCAGTACTGAAAGGACATCTGTTCCATTACCTTGTGGGGGTTGTCAGTCTAGGGAGAGTGGCGTCAAGAGAAAAAATGGATGGCAAAGACTTTTCTAACTCTGGGTGTCAAAGATTCATCATGCAGGCTGAAAAAAATGTGGCAAATAGGTCGAGTCTCAGAGCCCTGCCGGTACTCGTCCAAACCTGATAGCAGAAAAAAAACACACAATAACATGGAGTCGGTGCCTGTGAGAAAGTGCCATCTTTCTTGCATGGTATGCCCCCACTATTTGCTGAATTGCTGATGTGCTTTGACTGAGAGTGCCCTGGGCTCCTGCCAACCAGGTGCCCAGGGCCTGTGTTCCTTCCCTAAAACTGCATTGAAACTAAAACCTAATTTGCATCTCTGGCCTCTTGTCATCCCCTGGTAAATGGTACCTTAGGTACCCAGGGCATTGCTTGTTTCCGGTTCAGGGAAGAACTGGCTTGTTCCCATGAGGCACAGGGTCAAGACTGATTTGCATATTGCTGGGTCTGAACTGAGGTGGCGAAGTGAGCTTAAGAACGATGGTGGATTCAACCCAGATCTGTGACTGGGGGTGAATGTCTGAAGAGTTTCAGCACTCTGTCCATCATCTCCAAGAGGAATAGTGCCTGTGTGATATATCCAGGTGGACAAAAGAACCTATATTTCTGCTTCACTTGGGCTAAAGGCTCGGCAAACCATGTTATTTGAAAGCTGACAGCTTTGAGGGAAAAGGTATCGGAGGTAGGCATGGTGGTAACCAAGTAGAGAATGGAGGCTGCAATACTTTACCCTGAATACCAGCTCTTCGCCTTAACTTGCTTCACGTTGTCTTCTGGTTGGCGGAATTAGAGTGTGCTGGCACAGTCAAGCTTTGTGTGTGTTAGAGTTCCCATGCAATAAAGAGCTCTGGCTGCAGAAGCCTTCCCCTGCAAATATATTCAATATATATCCTCAGGGGTGACAAGTGGTAACTACAAATCTACTAATTGATTGACTTAGAAAGAAACTGAAGGATTTCACAGATGCAAATAAAGAAGGAATATATTTTATAGCAGGTTTACAAGTTGTTTTCAGATTGCCCAGAATTCCTTACTCCCATTACAGATTGCTCAAATTACATGGGAGTCCAATGAATCGAGTCTTTGTTTGCAGTTGTAGCTACTTGTGAACAATCTCTAAGTGACGCAAACCAAGTGACGCAGATTTACTAACATTTTGCGTTGTGATTGGGTCACTTTTGTAGAGCAGCCACAAATCACATTTCTATTTACAAAGCCATGCATGGGGCGATTCACGCCACCTTGCAAAGCTTTGTAAAGAAACGTGACGCAACATAGTGGCTTGCACTGCATTGCGTTACATTCAGTTGTGGGAGGCATTCCATGGGTGGAGCAATGGTTGTACAATGCACAGAGGCTTGTGAACATGGGATTACGTGAAATCGCTACGCCTGCCAGAGTATTGCACAACGAGGAGAATTTTTATTTCTTGTCATTATTTCCTCTAAATGCCTCGAGGGATTGTTTTTGTGCAGGAAGGTGCACTCCCTGCAACGAAAAAAAAAAGTCTCCTTTTAACCCATGCTGCCTTGCATCATGGTGCAATGGTGCCTGCATTGGCGCTAGACTGCCTGAAGTGCATGAGCGCTACGAGAGAGCAGAAGTGCACCATATCTTAGTAAGTTTTGCACATTTCTGCTCTCTCCCTTTCACACAACGCTGTGCATCAAGTTGCCTTGCTGCAATGCTTCGCATGAAAGCTTAGTAAATCTGGCCATTGGTTCCCATTTATTTCAGGTATTTTATAGTCCTTCTGACAATCATTCACACACTATTCTTATGTACCCGCGAGAGGATTACACCAACACTGGGTTGATTTGATGGAATTTTAGTGTGAGCACTAAAACAAAGCCATTCAAAGTTATTCACCACCTCCAATTATGTTACAAGTACAACCGGATAACACCATTGCGCGAAATCAAACAAAAGCATCAGTTATGCATTCTTGCAAGCAAACACAAAAACAAATGAGTGCGTGAAATAAAATTTTATTTTGACTCAAAATTATGTTCCAATGATTTACAAAGACGGCCCTTTCGCTCTTTAATGAAAAATAAAAAAATGTGTTGACGAGGCTATCATATTTCTTTTGGCGCTTTGTACGAATCAGACATTAAAAACCCTCTTTACTCTATTAACCCCACTGTATAAAAAAGATCCATATAATAACGACATAACTTATAAATCATTTCTAAAGCAAGACTTTGTCCCCTCGTGATTGCGCGTGCATACATTCTATGGAAACATATATACACCAGTGTACAGATTTAAAAAAATGTGTAAGTGCACGAGTGAATAATCAGTTTGTGTAGAATAGTCCGCTTTTTTAAAGGCCTGCTGGAGCACCGCAGGACTCACAAGGACAAAGCGAGAGGACGGTAAGAATATGGAACAGAATAAATACATCTCGAAAGATTAACACACATAGAAAAAGGTCGCTCCAGTGAAACGGTTGTAGCGAAGAAGGGAATCATAGGTTTTAGGGACCAGCGCCGCCTTCAAATTAATTTCAGAAGTGCTGTAAAGAGCAGTTTGGCCAATGACAAATCCCCATGCAGAAACATTAGTCGTTCTCAGCCAATCACAAATTGCCACTCTGAGCTCTTGCTTCCATATAACTTGGTGTTGGTCTAAAATTGTAATTTTTACAAAGGAACACACATTTCTGTCCTTGAAGAGGATTCACTGTGCACGAACCATGTAAATAAATGTTTAAAAACCTTGCCAAGCAATTGAAGGCTTCACAAAAGTTAAACTGTGCATTGATTGCAGACGTTCACTCGGTTTCTCGACCCCAGCAATGCGCATGCTTCTGAAATGAGGGACAGAAACAGTAGATGGAGGCGCTGAACTGGGGCACTCAGTCAGACCAATTCCACTTACGGTCGAAGCCCAAAAACCTTTATTCTGAGAAATTGGATGATTTTTCTAGATGGCAGAATAATGCACAGCATGTGAACCCAGAAAAGGTTTAGAACTAACAACTATCACGCAGAATGTAGTTCTTTCTGGCCTGAGCACAGTGAAACATGCAAGTAAGCAACTTGCATATTTTTTTAAGGCATAAACAGATTCCAGTAAATCAAGGTCCTCACTCTACCATACAGCTGTTTTAGCACACAGACACCAACCTCAGACATTAAATTATTAGTTCTAATGAACCGCCACTATACAGCGGAGCTACAATAGACTGTCTGGTCACGGCCCTGGTTCCCATGTTGAAAGCATTGCTGGACACAGAGTTTAGCCTTCTGCTAGCTTAAGCTGAAACGCCCATAGCTCAGCCTGGCCTGCAAAAAAACAAAGAGGCTAAAAGAAATAATAAAAGAGAACACATGAGCCCTGAAAGAGTTGGTGCAGACATTCACCTCAAACAAATGTCTTATAAAAGAAACTAAGCATTTAGAGAGAACACTAACCATATCATCATAAAAATAATTTTAGCGGGGTAGACAGTACCTAATAGTACTCAAATTCAATAGTTTACTTAAAAAGTTTAAAACGTCATATATAAAATCGACTGATAAGGCTTTTTACAGGTAAAAACAAAAATTTGTGGATTAAAATCTACAGGCCGCGAAGGTGGTTAGCAATAGCTTCAGCCACCCCTAGTGTGGTATGGCTCAAACGGAGAGCGTGTGAAACACAACTAGCAAATTGGTGTTGTTTACTATTGTGAAAATGATAAATTGACTGTTCCTATTAAAAGGTTTTATTTTTCTTGCAAGCCATTAGTTAGCCAATCAAGCCACCAACTAGTTCAGCACAGGACCTGAAATACAACTGAGTACGACAATGCGCCGAAACATGCCTCAAGCTCTTAAGAAAGTACAAGAAGATGCTGGAGCCAGGGAAGTGCCTAGGAGCCAGCCATACCTGCCGGACTCTACTCTTGCCCCTAGCCATGCAAGAGGCTCTGAAGCACTGGTGCTCCTGGAAATGATTTAGGAGACGGGTAGTTCCCACCTGGTTGGCACAGAGATCATGTTAGAGCACGTTTAGACTCCATCGCTTGACAAAAGTGGATGAGGGCTATCAATAGAATAGCAAGAGAACTGGAAAACAAGTTAAAGGGAAACTGGAAACCATTTCCTGACCAAGGGATGTCCACTGATGATTTTCACTTGGGAGCTGGGGAGAACATCATATACTTTTTAAAACAAATCTTTTTACACAAATGTAGAACCAAAACAAACATCAGACAAGACATCTCAGTTGATCTTACCAGGTAAGACATCAAACAATGGACAGATAAGTAATGCCCTAATATCCTTCATCAGGAGCCCACCAGACAGGCCCAGAGGATTTCAGGATCAAACAATTGCTGTAGTCCATGTCAGGAATGTAAAAAAGCACCGTCGTTTAGCCATGAAGCAGATCTGAACAAGGCTGCAACTCCATGTGCTGTTCGCATTGATGGAGACCCCCCCCCCCTTTTACCTCTCCCCCCCACATGACGGAAGATTCCCTTGTAAAGGATTCTGTTCAGCCAGCATGCCAGCCAGGCCCGCCCTCTGCTTCCAAGGCACAGTTTACACTTGGCACGGAATAAAAGTAGCAGATCTGGGGAAGGAGCAGGTCTGCAGCAGCTTCACATCATGGTGCAAAGGACCTTTACTTTCAAAAGCCAAGCAGCTGCTGTGGGGAGCCATGGAGGGGCATGATAAGGCAGCCGCAGTGCGGATTTAGACATAAATAGCCATGGAGGTTACACTGTTGGGCACCCGCTGGCACCAGCCGACCCACTGATACGTCCTGTCCTGGACACGTCAATATGCTTCCGGTTTATGATGAGATTCCGTGCACATCCAACATAGTAGTGGCGATGGGGCGAGGATTCCGGCCACGCAGGGACCTCCACTGTGTCTGCAAGAAAAAAACTGAGGTTAGTATGTTATTAAAGAGTATACTAATGCAATAATATCTGGATACAGGGCAAATGGTATGGTCAGTTGGTAAAAATTACATTCTTTCCTGTAACCCAAAATAATGGCACTCACACTAATTCAAGATGTAGTGGGAAACTGGGACGGTCATGACGGTGACCAGCAATTATCCACCCAAAAGTCAGATAGCTCTGCTCCACAGGATAGCACACTAAACCAAAATGGTACATTCTCTGCCACACCTCTAAAGACACATGGGCCCTTGATTTTTTTATTCAACTAGTCACTACAGAAAACCAGTTCTTGACTATAAAGCCTTTTGCTACTCCTTTGGCCCAAATTTCTCCAGACTCATTGGTGCCTCCTAGCCATCAAGAAATAAGAACCAATGCTCAACCTAAAATAAGTTAAAATTTGGAGCTTGGATCTAGAGTTGATCTTAGGACCACCTGGTCCTTGTGGAACTGAATGAACGTTTCCTGGATTGCCAAGGCTTAAAGCTCATTAATACGCCTGAGCGAGATTAATACCATTAGGAAACTTACCTAACATGATAGAAACTGCAACTTGCAGTGGTGTAGGGGTTTACAGGGTGGACTCATGAGCCTTATGAAGACTGTTGACATTCCATACAGGGGCAGAAGGTATCCAGTAGGAATCACTCTTAGGCCCCTCAATGAAGCACCTCACCACAGGGATTTTGATGAGGGATGAATATTCCTAACACCAGAACAGCTCAACCTGGCTATGTTGCACCTGATGTCGTAGAGTTTAATTATCTCAACATTCCAACGAAGTGTGTGCTTATTCTGCGCAAGGGCTGTAAATCCAGCATGTTCCGCTGCAAAGTAGATAAGATTTGTCAAGTACCGTAGTTTTGTGCCTAATACCTGGGGTATATAGCATTTTATTGTCACACAAGTTCCACTCTCATAATATTATGCACCCTACCTTGTGAGCAGCATGGTGCACTTAGGAACTACTTATTGAATATTTAAAATCAGGTTTTCCAACATATGAAGAGGCTGATTTTGAGAGGTCTGGGCAGCATGGTTCAAACTACTGCAGGGTAGGTACATTTCTGCCTTTTGTCAGGATCAGAGAACATAGATTTGGCATTGGATAGCTGTGCCCCAGTGTTGAAGTTCAAGATTACCAGCAGGTAAGTAAAAAGAAATAATGAGAAAAAAAACAAAACCAAAATGAGGTGACCGCTCAAAAAGGGGTCACTTTGCGACAGATATTTGTCCTCTGTCACAAATCTCAGATACCTTTGATGCTCCTTGTTTGAGACATGGAAGTACGTATTCCTTGAGGTTAGGGGTAACTACGTAGTCGTCTTCTTCGAGAACTGGTGTTACTTCTAGCCGTGTGGTCTACTTCCGTTTTATCATATTTGTTCAAAATTAATAAATCAAAAATGGGTCTAAATGCCAAGTCCTGATTTGGGATCTGGAAGTCTATTGAGTACAATCTCTTGATGCGTTTCTGTTTTTGTTCTTCTTTTATTGTAGTTTTTAACAAGAGGGTTTGAAAAAAGCCGCACAGGCTTCACAGTCCCTGGATTCGTGGTCAGGTGATAAACAGAGGTTGCACACCTCGTGTAGGTCCTTGTGTGGGAATTTAGCACCACACGTTGGACATTTTTTTAATGGAGTCCTTTCCATGGACTCCGGGCTGGACTACGTCGAGATAGGCCTCCCGGTCTCGTCGACGTAGAGTTGGAAATCTTTGGTGTTGACCTCGAAGCGCGTCGAAACGAGAATGAACTCGCGCTCGATAAACAATACCGTCGAATTGGAAAGGGAATACGCGCCGAAATATAACTTTTTTCTCGAAGTCGATCCGGAGCGCTTCGATCCTCATCCGAACCCGATGGCGGAAAAAACAATCTAAGGATGGAGCCGATGCCCATGCGCACTATCACCCAAGGGAGGAGTCACCAGCCTCGTGACTACAAAAGACTTCTCCAAGAGAAAAACAAGTGCAATCATCCGAGCCCAACACCAGATGGCAATCTATTCAATTGTACCATCTGCAGCCCATATACCTCGAACATATATATATATATAAAGATAAGTGTTATTTTTATAAATGGGTGTGGATCTCCTTATTGAGTCGTGTGCATCATTTATTGAATGTATTTGTGAATGCCTCATTTGTTTATATTACATATAAAGCCAGCTTCCTACAATGACAGTCTGCAATGGCAGGCTGCACGCAATTTGTATTGGGGGGGTGGGTCACTTAAAGTGGTATTATACATGCTGCAGCCCTAATGGACCCTCTTTAGTACCCATGCCCTAGGTACCAGGGGTATCACTTATTAGGGATGTACAAGGGTGCTAAAGTGTCTGCCAATTGTATGACAATTAGACCACCTTACCTTCTTATAGTGAAAGAGCACTGGAGCCTTGTTAGCAGGGGCCCAGTGCACATCAGTAGTAAACATCAGCACCAGTGTCAAAAAAGTGGGGGTGACCATGACAAAGAGGGGCACTTTCCTCAAACTCCTATTACATAGAAGTCATGGGGTCAAATCTAAGCATGATCTGGTGACTCTTACACTTATGTCCAGGAACCAGATTGAAGCATTAACTGGCAATGATAGGTCACAGGGCTTTCCTGGTATCTTTTCTTGTGTTAAGCCCATACCCTGTCACAGCGTAGGCAGGTCGCTGGTGAATTTAGGCCTATGTTTTATCTTGGTGTAGGCAAGAGTAATAATAAAGCAATCTGTCTCCAGAAGACTTTCTTCATGGACACCTTGGATGTGGACCTTTTGTGTGTTTTTTAGGATACCTTGCGGCTACACCTCATATCTCAATCGGACAGATTTCTACTGACAGGGAGATTTTCTGCCTGAATAGATCATCCAATCACCTGTGCTAAAAAGGTTTTAATTCTTCCCATTACTTCATCGTGATGAAATCCAGGAACGCCTGACTACAGTTGCTAAGATTCTTCACAGCATATGATGACGAAGCACTACAAAGCTTGCATGTGATGAGTGAAAGCCAAGGGCCAGGGGACACGTTTACAGAGCCTGGTGGACAACAGAATGAAACTGCTAACTACAGCTCCTGCATTCTCTTAACCTTTAACATGCGCTGTGGTACAAAAGCTGCCCAAAAGAATCTGGCCCCTCTCAGAAATCAAGGCCTCGGATGAACTGTGGTACTTTAGGAAAGCAGCCATGCTTTGTAAATGCAGATAAAGGAGAGGTAGGAACTGATATGACCTCTATCACACATGGACCGAAGAGGGAAGCGCAAAGATGTGCTATGGGCCAGGAGCTTGGTGTGGCATTTCTTGTGTCTGGGATTCAGGTTTTAACCTATTTTCAGGTTGGCAAAAACACATTTAGGTCAACAGAAATTACACACCTCAAGTCTGGATCTACCAGTATTTCAGGAAAATTAAATTACCATTTTCTCAACTTCGACTTTTTTTTTTAAGACACATGTGTAATGCACTTATCTTTGACCCATTCCTTCCAATCAAATAAGCATTGGCAAAGCCAGTAGATCAGGCTTTAATATGTCGTAAACACAGGCATTCACAAATGCACTGCATGCAAAAATGTTGTTTACTACATTAAAGTCTGACCTATTCGGTTGGTTTCTGTCACATTCAGTTCCTTAGAACCTGTACGCGTTCTATACAAAAAGCGGAATAACCGAGCATATTCTTTAGGTGTAAAATAGTCCATTGTGTATTCCAATGGAAGCACTTATAGAAAGACAGAAAGATAACCTAATAGTATGAGGGTAGAGAGTACCCACTCTATGTACACTTTAAAGGATAGGTAACAATATGCCATCAGACAGCGCTGCTGTCAAGTCAGACCTAAACACGAATCAGCAGAGGTTTGGTATTAATGCCATGCTCAAGTTGTTATCAATAGCTCATCAATCATGGTAAAGAGAGTGAATTACAGGCAACCCATGATAAATAAGTCCAACTTGTGAAGTTTTTTTAAAACACTGTGGGTAGAGCAGACCTGACACAAATGAACAAATTCCACAATATGCCACAACTGTAAGCACAGGGGTGGTCACCCCATGCCCGAGGCTCGCAACCACTCACCCGGCACTCCCCCAACATAGATGGGTTCCTTCACACTGGTTGAAGAGACGCTGCTAGGCCCCACTGTGTGGTTCCCCTCGCTGTCCACGTCCAGCTGGATGACATTCTTCCCTTTAAGTACTTATAGAAAAAAGTAAGAACACAAATGAATGTACAGCAACAGGTAGAAACACACCATATCTAAGCTAATGAAGGCAGAAGAGCAAGGGGATGTGAGAGTAGTTTCATAGCCCCATCCGCGATCTTGACCGGTGACAGTCACACACACAGGGATTATTGTGACAGACGACATGGGAGAGGAGTGTCTGATTCTTCTCTGCTTGATAGAGTGTTTTGTTTAGCTCTACTGGTTTTTTGCAAGCTTTTTGTTTAAGATTTGGGTAAAGACCATGATGGCAGCAACGTAGAGAAGTGTCTACTCCAAGAAGGGTGCTAAATGCTTCTCACAATACTAGTCAGTTTTATCAATAGGCTTTGATCGGCTGGTAGAATGGTTAAATGGAAGTAAGTGTTTGACGTGCCCTAGGTATAACCCATAATAAACTCTCATACCTGCGATTGTATGCCACTGCCCATCACATAATGACTGCTGAGGGGTCACCGACACCTGGAATTCCCCTGCACCCATATCCGCTTGGACGGTGACCTGGGGAAAAGAAGAAAGAAAGGGATCATATGGCACACCAGAAGCATCTTTACACAGCTCTGTGCTCTGAATCAGAGTAGAGAAAATTAAGAACAAACACAGTGAAAGAGTGGGAAAATGCATGGCAAAGCGCCATGGCAAATCAGTAAATGGGATTCCAGTGAAGCGTTGACTAAAATTACAAGATGTAGTCATGGTGCAACTAACATGTCATTAAATCGTGTATCCACTCGACCTACTGCTCAGTTGCACTATGAGCACAGACGCTGATGTACACACCTTATGGCCATCGGTGTACACGGTGAGGTAGTGCCCCTTTTTCCTGCCGATATGGAAGATTAAACTGGAGGAACTCTGTGGGCGGATTTCCAGAATGAGTTCAAGATCCTCTCCAAAGGCGATAGAATCTAGTAAAATCAGAAGAGAAGAAAGTAAAGGAGCTGTTGAAATAAATGCCGGCCAATGTTGTGCATTAGCAGGATACAAAATGGCAGAAGGAGGAATTGAAGATGAAGGATATATGACCACAGTAATGCTGCAAGCCACTAGCAACCTGCCTTTCTAAATGGATTAATGTGAAATATCAAATATTAGGAAGGTGTCTGGAAAGTATTCCTTACTATATACAAATTATGGTTGACATGTTAAAATGCTCTGTGAATTATTATCTCACTGGTGTAAAGAATGTTGTAGTCTATTGGTGCTGCTCCACTTTTCGGAATACAGAGACAGGTGTGAGTCAATGGGGCCTAAGCTTGGGGAGCATCACACACATTGAGGGAATATTAGACAAATGCCTCCTTTGCACTGACTCCGAAAATATGATAAAGTGTGAAAAGTGTGTAAAAGTAGCTTTTAGTTTTAAAATCTTAATTTTTTTAAATCTGGTTTTAATCATTCTTGTTTTTAACTGGTGCAAAGATATTAAACAAACGAAAGTGCTCCTTTGGCTATAGTTTGTAATTTGCCATCAATTAATTTTCAAGATTTGTCTCAACAATGCAATATTTGTATATTAATTTTTACTTTTTATGACCGAAATAAAGTTTGTTGAAATGGAAAAGTAATGAGTGTTGGTCCTACAAGGATCCACCGGCCCTAAGAATGAAAGGCAGAATCTTGTACCCAGAGTAAGTAATCCACCCTCCGGGGCGAAGTAGAGGCCGCTCTCCATGGTTCCCTCGTAGCAAGGCGTGACGGCGAAGATATGGTCCGGAGAGTCTAGGGGTTGCCCATTCAGCTTCAGGTTCCTAATGCAGCCATCAAAGCTGGTGAGTGAGGCCTCCTGAGGAAGGAGAAGCAGAACAGAGTGAAATGGAAGTCTGACACCATAATGTAAGATTGTGCACTGTGCATTTGTTGGGAACAATTAATGGAGTCCATCTATCCAGTAGCCAAAAACGATTAGTATTGAGGCACCTTGATCTGCCTGTAATTGATCGTTTATCAACCAATGAACAGAGTCCGTTCGTCCGATAAACTACATGTATTCAAATGGATGCATCCCTCAACACTAAGGGCCGGATTTAGATCTCGGTGGACGGGTTAATCAGTCACAACAGTGAAAGATATCCCTTCCCGTCTGCCAAAATATGAATCCCATTACATCCAATGGGATTTATATTTTGACGGACGGGATATACGTCACAATTGTAATGGAGTAGCCCATCCGCCAAGATCGAAATCAGGCCCTTAACCTTCTATTCATCCCTCAATGTATCCATGTTGTTTAACCGGTCTAACTTTCACACCCATCGGCTCATGCACTTAATCATCCATCAACTCATGCACTTAACCATCCATCCACTTATTCCCACATCAATGGCCACTGCTCACCTGTGACCAAAACATCAAATTCATGCACAAATTCATGCACTTCTCAATTTGCACATCTCCCATCAACCAACGCACTTTCACCTATACCCTAACTACACGACCCAAAACATATTTACTCAGTCATCTATGAACAAATATATCAGCCTTCACCTCCATTTATCTACCGACCTTCAATAAGTCTTAAGATAGCCACTCAATCATCCAGCTACCCATTCCCCATCCAAACAACTAATGAAATGTATTATAATACAACCTATTCTTAGACTTTCTCACATATTATTTATTATTATTATTATTTGTGTGTTTTATATAGCGCGCAGCTATCCCAACGGGGTGTCCCGGCGCACACTTTTCATACTTGATTTTCAGAAACTTGTTAGCACTAGCTGACCCATCTTGGGGCAGTTTTTTAACTGATGTGATCGGCTCTGCCTATACAGCACTCAACAATGTATTGTAGTAGAATAAATAAGCACGTAGGTTGCTCAACCTGAGCTGGTTTTATAATACACCATAACCTTGAACATTGATGCACAGGTAGTCGGTGGAAGGCGACTGCCATTTTCTTGGCTGCATCTCTACCAAGTCCAACAAAAGTCAGCTCATTGAATGTGGGCCGTCAGAGAAACAATCTGCATGCATCGAAAAAGTTAGTTGCAGGAACTTAGAAACACAAGCAGCCAAAGTACTGCTGAACATTGGAAGGTTTGTAAATGTGCCAGGATGATAATAGTTACAAGGAAAGGAGGGAAATGTCATTTTAGATGCATTTTGTTCTGGGCTTCCAGATATCCTATCATGTGCTGCTGGCATTTGTATCAGGAAAAGGCTTGCTGAATAGTATATATTTTATTTAGTGACACACACACAAGAAGGTTTTGATGTGCTATTAGATATGTCATCTTATTATACCCCCAAATCTGTGTAGAATAAGACCATCGATTTCAGTTGTACAGAAGTCAGATGATGCCCTCTTCCCAGTCTTCCAACATAATTTAATCTCTCTTTTATACATCACTCAACTAATTTGAGGAAGACAAAAGGCTCATACACATGATGCATCTTCCACCCACCAAGGAGAAATGTGCGCAAGGAACTGCATGGCTCAACAAGCAATGCATTCAAGCAAATACATGGGTGCTGCTGTTTGGTGAAGTACCCACATTTCTTCCTGCTGCGCTCATGTGCGAAAAAAGCACAGAAGTGTCATGCAAGGCAATATGTAACACTGCACCCTAAGGCACCAAGGTTACTTCTGCTAGTAAAGTATAAAGGTACACTCCAGAGGCTAGCTTGCTGCCCACTTCAACACATAGAAGATACTATCCACTTTGTCACCTTCCATAACTGGTAGGACGAATAACCAAAACACTAAATCTAAAATATTCCTCCAACCCTCTAATGGAAGCACTATTCCTATAGTTTCCGTATTCACAAAGAAGACCCATACAAAGCCCTCTAGTTCGGATACTTACCGGAACGCGATTCTTGGCTTTGCCCTCAGGGATGCCACCCACATAAAATGGGCCAGTCACCACAAATTCTGAGCTGGATAATGCAGTGCTGCTTTGAGATCTCAGGCCATTTATCACCAGGTGGATCTTGCTCTTATCTCGGCTGAAGAAGACCTTGAAAAGAACAAAGAAATGAGTCGTGTGGACAGCATTAGGATTTAGATAGAATTGGTTGACACTACTCTTTGTTACTCCCATATCCCTCTGCTGTGGTCCTTGTATCTTTGGCACTGTCTCTCTGCCATCCCTTCTCAGCCACAGAGTCCAGCCCACTAAACATTAAGTGGTCTGGTCATTCCAGACCTTATACAAAAGTGAAACTATAAAAAAATTTTAAAAATTGAGAAGATGAAGCAACATATTCAGGGAATCAGCATTCATTTACAGACAATTTCTTCCTCTGTCACAGAGCTGTGGGAGAGGATAGATGCTTACCGTGTGCCACTTTCCATCCTGGTACTTGTCTTTGCTGCGGAGTCGCAACTTGCTTCCACTGCTTTCCACTAGGAAGACGAAACGCCCATGGGAGATGAAGAGAGCCATGAAGGAACTCTCCTGCTCGTTGGCCACGTAGAAAAGCATGCCAGTAGATGAGTTCAGCCGCACTTCCAGGGAAAAGTGGGACCTGTGGTACAAGAGACCAGAGATGTAGAATCGATCACTTACTGCACCATTTGGAGCTGAAGAGAAAGCAGGCTTTTTATATGATATATCAAAAATCTGATATACCGTGTAAAGAGTCAGGGGTTCCCTTATGAGTGGACAGGGTCTTGCTATGCAATATCAAAGTTCACTATTAGGGGGTAGTGTGGTCAAGCAGCCTTAGGCTTAATACAGAGGAGTGCAAGACATTTGCAAAATACATACAATGATCAAAAAATGACAACACGACTCAAGAAGGAGATCCACACCAATATATACAAATACCAAGTACCTTTATATATGATTTGGCATCAGAGAAAAATTCTTCAGGTAAGTACGTTTTTAAATATAAAGTCTTTTCACTTTAAAAAGTGGACACTGCAATTTTGGAGTTCTGCAATGTTACCCTACAGAAGGAAGACAGGTACAGTACATCGACTTCCACAACTATTCTCCAGGAATTAAGGTGAGTGATGAGCAAGGTTCAAGGCAGCATCAACAGGATTCCACCAGCGGTACGAGGGCAGCCAGGTGCAGGGTGCAAATCAGTGTCAGGAGCCCAATGCATTTCAATGGTGATCGGTCACTGTAAAAAGAGGCTGCAGGATCTGGTTCGTAAGCCAGTCAGGCTGAACCCTCAAGTGGGGTCTGGCCTTGCAATGCTTGCTGACATGTTTGGTCCTCTTGTCTAAGGTCCAAGGGCGGCGGGTGCAGAGATGTCCTTAGGCACCAGGTTTTTCCTTGCCGGAACAATCGCAGTTGAGGGGGCCTGCGTGTAGAGGCTGCAGGCAACGTTGGGAAGTCCAGGAGGGGTGAAACCATGATGGACTCGAGCTGTGGAATCTTGTTGGCATGGTGACCCACTTAAACTCGGGTCAGTGGCAAAGGGTGCAGTGGTGGCTTCCGGTGTCGGATTTTGGCAGTTCCGGAGTCCGCCGTCTTCCCTTTAGAACAGGCCCGCTGCTCCTGGGAGGTTTTGAGTCTTTTTTGAAGGCAGGCAGTCCTCCCAAGTTTCTGGATTCACAGCTGCAGGCCAGGTTGACTTTGGTGTGGTTTTTGACGAGGGATGAAGAAAGGCCGTCAGGGTTGGTACCTGGTCACCTGCTTGGCTTTTGAAGCATTTCAGTGTCCTCTCTCTTCGTCTATCAGCTTCTCTGGTGCAAGGGACTCCCCTAAATACAGAATTTAGGGGAGTGTAGGGTAGTAGCCAATGTGCTACTGACCGTTGGGGTCACTACGCCTCCTATATGACCACTTCCTGTAGGAAGTGAGCATACCCCCCTCCCAAAATGTATATGTATGCCATCACAAAGATGGCTTCTTCTGACAAATCGAATCCACCTCACAGTAGCCCACCTTAGGGGTGGTAATAGACTGGAGGTGGAACGCCTACCTGACTAGCTAATTTTCTCACCTATCCAGGTGCCAACGAGGCTCTCCTTTGAGGGGAAACAGATTTGCAGTTCAAAGGCGGCAGCTTCTTTGAAGCTCGCGGGCCCAAGAAGGCTAATCAGCAGGTCATCCTGTGGGAGGGGGTGTTACACCCTTTTCACACACAGGCTTTGGTTCTGGGTCTCCTGAGAGCAAAGGCTCTCACCCTAGGAGATCAGATAAGTTTCTCAGGTGGCAGGCTGGCAGAAAACAGTCAGTAGGCACACCAGAGACTGGTAGATTTACAGGGAGCACCTCTAACGTGCCCTGTGGGTGCATGCATTGGTAAGTACTGCACTGACATATGTGTGTGTTTGCCAATACAAGATGTTTCATACCTAACACCTCTATTTTCATTGAAGCCATCATGTAGCTGAGGAACTCTTTTTCAAGTGTCCAGCACATCTTCCCTGGTCACGAGTACTGGTAGAAATAGGACTGACCAGGACAGGGGCAAATCTGCTAATGCAGGTATGCCCTCACAT